>NC_058133.1:324422864-324534597 GCF_016433145.1 Gracilinanus agilis
AAAAAATCACCGTATCTACAAAGAATATAAAGGGAAAGAATAAAATATAAAGAAATAATTTTAAATTTTTTTTAATTTTGTTTAATTTTTATAATATATAATTAATTAATTTTATGATATATATAAACACAATTTAAAATTATTTCTTTTTTTTTTATTTAGGATCTATAAAACAAAGGTCTACTTTACAACAGTCCCAGATATCTTCTTTTTTTAAAAAAAACATACCAAGTCAGGTTTTGTCAACTCTCTTCTCTTTGCCTTTTTTTAAACCCAGGTAATATTTTTATAATCTATTCCTTTAGTATTTCTACTATTGTCCATGACTTTTCAGTAATCACAGATGTGGACTTAGTGAGACTGGAATGAAATGAGACACTCCAAAGTTATTTAACAGTAAACAAAGTTTACTAACCATAGTACAGGAAGGATCTTCAGAACAAGGGAAGAATATTCATCCATGATATGTCATTTATTCACCCAAGCACAGCTTTTCTTTGTTGGTGCTGGTCATTCTTCCAGTCGTTGTTGATCATTGTCCCTTATTTCTGAAACTGTGTTCAATGTTCTAATGGTTCTACTCACTTTACTTTGCATCAATTCATGTAAGTCTTTCCACATTTTCCTGTAATCATCCCATTCCTCATTTCTTAAAGTATAGTAATATTCCATTCCAGGCATATACCACAACCTGTTCGGCCATTCCCCAATTTGATGAACACTCCCTTAATTTCCAATTCTTTCCCACTACAAAAAGAGATTTTTGTATAAATGGTCCTTTTTCTCCAACCTCTTTTCGATTTGGATGGATCCATTCACTTTCCCATTCCTTTCAGAACACAAGCCATATTCCAATGGCAACACCCCTTGGTACTCTAAACCCACAATGAGGAAAAATTGTCCAATGACCATTGAAAACTATTCTGGTAACAATGTGGAAGAATCCTTTCAGTTCTAGATTTTGGCAAGTAAGGAGAGCACTGGGTCTATCTTTGCCATTGTTCATGCCAGTGCCCATGCTGTGAAGTCCCATGTCTATGTCCACTTTGTTGATGCTAGGACCCACTCACTGCCTGATCCTATCTGCAATGTGGACCATGCCACTTCTAGTTCCATTGCTCCACGGGCCCCAGATGAACCACTATGTCAAGAGCTAGTGATGTCCTCTTAGGCCAGATTTAAGCACTGTCCCCCTTTACCATGGACTGTCTCAGGAACTCCCCATCCCCTTCACCTTGCTAGGGCTATGCTACCCACTACACAAGCTGTGCCATCACTTCCCACTGGCTGATCCACCACAATGATGGGTCAGGAATGGCTCTGTGTGATGGCGTAGGCAACTTCAAGGAGCCCTGACCAACAAAATCAAATGGGTTCCTCCTGCTATTATTGGTTATCTTTGTGCTTTGCAATCTTTGTTCTTGCTATATCATCTTAGTGAATGTTTTTTTGTAGAAACTAAATGATGTTAAGTGGTTAAATGACAGAGGCATCAATAATATAAGAGAGATACTACCGTACATTAATATTGATAAGATGCTGTCAATTAACATTTAAGAAAACACCAGAATGGTGTCTTGAGCAGATGGAATTAGAGAAAGAAACTTAGAGAAATATCTCAAGGATACTCTTAGATACCTGAAAGGAAGACATAGCTAGCCAAATTCTGGTGACCTGACTCACCATTGACAGTATGTGTTTCTATAAAGACTATAGGTATAATTAACATTTTGCTACTAAGATATTGATAATATCCTTTTTGTTATTTCATTTAATATTTTCCACGTCCACCAACCCTTATGATTCTATTTTTCATTTTATCTGAAGGATTTCATTATGTGCTTTCTGAAATTTTTAGACTTATACATCCTATGTAATAGATTGTGGTCATCGGTTATAATTATTTCCAGGCTGATCCATTTGTTCATATGCATCATGGATAAGTACTCTATGAAATAAGTTTTCTTCTTGCTTCTTGATGTATAATAAAACAATTCTTTTAACTCTTTTGAGGCCATTCTGAAGAGAATTTATAAGCTATCCTTTCATTTAGTCAAAACTTCTTAATGTCTTTCTGGTTTCATATCAAATACTTATATGACTATAGTTCCATCTTGTTGGTGACTCTGCCACTATGATCATTGGGACAAAAATTTCACACCGATTACTAATAATTAAATCAGCATTTGTAGAAGGTCTAAAAGCTATAGTGATCTGAATACCTTCTGTCCCGTTTTTTCTAACACTGCCACCATCTCTGAAGAAGAAGGACATATGCAACTGAAGATTAGCTTATATTTCTCTCTATCCTATATATCTGTATGACTTTTCCTATTACTGAGCTTCATTATGCTAAGCTAATTCTGAAACTATACTGTTAAACACCACTCCATCCTTGGCAGAATTAGCCCAAAGTTTCACTTTACTGAAATAGCCTTTAAAAACCAAAAGCCAACTATATGTATCATAAGACATTGGGATAGGTTTATATGAGGGGCCTTAAGCAAGATAATATTATATATGTTATATATAATAATAAATCACATTACTACAGTGCCTTAAAGATTTACAAAGTAGTTAAAACAATTCTAAGTGGCATAGATATTATTCTTTTATTAAAGGTTAAAAATGAAATTCTGAAAAGTTGTAATTTCCCTATATCATATATATTTTAAGTTCCTTGGGAAGAATTCAAAGGAGGACATCCTAATCCCATTGTCTGTGCTCTATTATTGTACCACTCTGCCTCCATACATTTCAGAATTCTATTAATGAGTTCCCCTCTTAAATTCTCTTAAAAACCTTCAACACTTTGTTGCAGATAAATTTTGGAAACAATACCATTAAAGGCAAAAGGTTGCACATTACTCTATTTAAAAATATTTAATCAACAAATGCCAAATATTCACCACCACAGGAGATACTAGGGATCAAGGAGGTGAAGATAATAGAATTATGGAATTTTGAGGATTGAATGGGCCATAAAAAGCTATTTAATACAACCTCAATCCAAAAGGGAATATCTTCTACAACTTCTCTGATAGAGAATTGAATTTGGAATTAGGAAGATCTAAGTTTAAATTCAACCTCAGACTAGTTATGTGACCTTGTGCAAGCCATTTAACCCCTCTATCTAAGTTTTCTCATCTGCAAAATGGGAATAATGCATACCTCTAGGGTTATTGAAATAAAATGTAATAATATTTCTAAAGTGTTTTACAAACCTTAAAGCGTGATATAAATATAATTTTTTAATTATTTTCCAGGGAAAACCCGTCACTCCCTGAAGCAGCATATTACAGTGATCCCCAAACTTTTTTGGCCTACCACCCCCTTTCTAGAAAAAATATTACTTAGTGCCCCCTGGAAATTTTGTTTTAATTTAATAGCAATTAATAGGAAAGATATATGTATTAATGTTTCTACCTTTTTCATAAAATGCACCTGTGGCCATCACCACCCTCCTGGATCCCCGAAGTACCCACCAGGGGGCAGTGGCACCCACTTTGGGAATCATTGGCATATTATCTGACATTGGCTAACTGTCCTGTGGCTGTCTCTTTGGTCAGAATCTCTCATTTTTAGAAAATTATTTCTTCTGTCAAACTGAAATCTGTCTCTACCACTTCAACTAATTGCTCCTAGTTCTGCCTTCTGAGGTCAAGGAGAATAAATGTAATCTATCTTTTGAATAACTGCCTTTCAGATACATTTAAGGCAGATATGTCTACCCACAAGTCTTTTCTAGGCTGAAAATATTCCCAATTCTATTATTCAGTTTTCATATGGTATGGACACCCAGTCCTCTCACCTGTAAGATAAACATCAAATATGAAGTAAATCTCCACATTTTTCACTGATATTTTAAAAATAGCTTGATATGAAAAGAGTATAAAAATTGTTCACTTTTTTTCATAGTGTTCACATTACATTATTCACAAATTCTACATTTATAGTTACCTATTCAAATAAAAAGTTTTAATGTTTAAATCTAAATAAATCCAAAATTTACCCACCTCATCAAGAAGTTGTAGATTCAAAGATTAAAAATTCTATATAAACACATTAATGTAAATGTACATTATTTTGCATCTATGGTATACATTTGTTCTTTCTTTTTGGAGTAAGAAAATCTTAAAATAAATTTATTCTATGCATGGTAAATCCCTATATTTTCCCCAAGATTTTCTCACATGGTTTACATGGGAAAAGAATGATCTCAAGAGAGGCTAACTTTGCTTATGGATCTTGCAGTTCATTTTCTATTCATATCAAGAATTTTTATCTACATGCCCAGAAAAAATAGCCTCAACTTTACCTACCCATCAAGAGATCAAGTAGAACTGGATGCCATAAAGCTGATGCTTCATAACCTTTAAACACAATCAGGAATCCCTTTGGGGGTAAACAAACAAACAAACAAAAAAACTAAGAATAGGCACACTAAAAAGGAAAAACTAAAATATTCATTGAGATGATAAGTGAACTGGAAATGGATGTTAGTGAAAAAATGTTCAATCCAATTTACAGATTTTTAAGATTCAGGGTATTGCCAAAGTTAGTGCACTTTTAAGCTTTATACTTTTTATGTTTTTATATATAAAGGCATGACAAGAAAAGCCTTTTTTTACAGGGGAATAATCAGAGACCATAAATGAGGAATAGGGGAAGATGAAAATATTCTAAACAGAAGCAATGAATAATTTATAAATATGCAAAGGAGAACAGGAGAAAGTTCAGAAAGTGATGTGAACAAGCAAGGCAGAGTTGACATTATCATATTAAATTTCTGATCCAATAAACATTTATTAAATATCTACTATGTGCCAGGTACTATAGTAAGCAATGAGAATACAATTAATATAAATAAAGACAGTCTCTACCCTCAATAAGCTCACAGTCTGAAAGGAACAAGAGGAGGCAGGAAAGGGAGGAGAGAAACCAGGGAATCACAGTGCAAGGTTATCTTCTTTGATGGGGTTGAAACGAGGAAGAGCAGAAGGTACAAAGTGGCTTAATTTGAGATTTCAGTTTCTG
Source organism: Gracilinanus agilis (assembly GCF_016433145.1). Classification (NCBI taxonomy): domain Eukaryota; kingdom Metazoa; phylum Chordata; class Mammalia; order Didelphimorphia; family Didelphidae; genus Gracilinanus; species Gracilinanus agilis. Next base: position 324,427,902 of record NC_058133.1, read on the forward strand.
CTCCTATAAAGGAAAGTTTATATAGAATCCATATATGGAATTTTTTTCCATTTCTGGATATTGAAAAATGTTAACATTTATTTTTACAAAAACTTTAATATATAAAACCAGCATTGTGAAGTAGCTAAGTATTGGACTCAGCATCAGAAAATGGATTTGAATCCTTCTTTTGATGCTTATTAGAGATATGATTCTGGGCAAGTCACTATATTTCTCAGAGCATGATGTTTCTTTGACTGTGCTTTAAGTAGTCACCATCTTTCTTCATATGTGGCACCCAAAATTGAATAAACTCCAGACACAAGTTAAGACATAGTCTGGATGGGCAATCACAATCCTTAGTGAGACACTGAATCTCTTAATATTGTCTAGGATCTATCTGCTTCCTCTAGAACTGTGTGAATATCCTTTCCATCCTTTCAGCAATTAAAATTATTTTTTTTATCATTTATTTTTATTTTCTATACATGTATATTATGTTATATAAACAATATAATGTGCAAAATAACAAAGTACATATTATATTATATATATGTAATAAAATTAAAGAGAAACAAAATCTCATACTAGTTACATCCAGAAATCTATTTATCATTCATTTCCCCCCTGTCCCATTCCAATAAGGAGGGTAATATAATATAGGTTGTACATATATTATCATATAACACATATTTTCCTGTTTGTCATGTTGTAAAACAAGACATATATTTCTTACACTAGATAAAAATCATGGAGGAAATAAAGGGAAGAATGGAATTTCCAATTGCATCTGGACTCCATCTGTTCCTTCTATGGCAACAGATAACTTTTTCATAAGTCTCTTGGAGTTGTCCTGGATCCTTGCCTTGTTGGTAATAGTTAAGTCATTCATAGTTGATTATCATACATTTTGTGTATTTGTACAGTGTTCTCTTGGTTTTGCTCACTTAACTTTGCATCATTTAATATGTCTTTCCACGTTTTTTGTAATCATCTTGTTTGTCATCTCTTATGGCACAATACCATTTCATTATAAGCATACATTGTTTAGCCATTCTCCAATTGATGGACATCCCTTCAGTTTCCAGTTCTTTGCTACCACTAAAAGAGCTGCTATAAATATTTTAGAGAATGTGGCTTCTTTTCTTTTTTTTCCCTTGATCACCTTAGGAAAGAAACCTAATAGTGGTATTACTGGGTCAAAAGGTATACATAGTTTTATAACTCCTTGAGCAATTTCATATTGCTTTCTAAAATGCTTTGATCAGCTCACAGTTCCACTAACAATGTATCAGTATCCCCATTTTTCCACATTTCCTCCAACATTTGTCATTTTGACTTTTTGTCATTTAATATTCTTGATGGAGAAAAAAGTAAATACATACGAAACAACTGCAAACAACAAAAACCAAATACAATTAAGTGCTGAATTGTGTGTCACCAAATCAAGGAATTATAGATTTTTAGAGGGAAAAAAAGAGAATAAACATTGAATGTCAGATTCCTTGAAGGAAATGAAATTTAGCTCTGATCTGAAGAGTAGACAGGATTTGAATAGACCACTCTAGACTAGAGAAAAAACCTGACAGAGCAAGAGGGTAATAAAACTGATTATCCTAACAACTTGAGAAATCCTGTCAGAAACTATACAGTTTCACATCTAGCAATTAGAATACAGAGCACTAAAGCTAGCCATTTAAAAAAAACTAGAGGTGATTTCATTGCTACACAATTTAGAATAACCAACCTGTCCCAGGGTGTCAGTGGCAAGACTTGATCTTAAATCATCCTACTTTTATGGTCAGCTTAATAGTCAAGATGCCACATTGTTCAGAGCATTCTCTAAGTCTGAACAAATGCTCTCCAGTTATATTTTAGCCTTTAGTTCTGATTCCTTTTTTTCTGGATTAGCATACTAAGATTTAGATCTGATATTAAATCAGATGATTTCAGCTGCCAGTCAGGTGTCAAATTCCTCTCTCCCTTCCATACTGCCTGAAAGGAATTCTCACTTAGACTTCCCCACTCCAAACCGAGCTAACTAACCCAGGAGTCCTGAAGGTATACAGAGTAAGACAAAACCTGGCAAAGCAGTATAAAAGCAACTCAGTGTCTGGCAGAAAATATGCCAGAGTTTCTGCTGTCCACTAGCACCTGAAGCACAGGTGTACCAGTAACATCCCTGACTTCTTTTCCACAGTACCCTAAATGGTCACCCAAACACATACCTCATAATAGGTTCCCTATGCCAGTACTTGGAAATGAATTTTTCAGGTTGTTAATGAGATCATATGTGGGTGGGAGAAAATAGCTGGGGGGGGGGGAATGGTTTTCATTACTTTTGACACTAATTTAAAATCTTTTCTGGGTGGTGATATTTTGTGTGCATATGATTTCTGTTTTTCTTTTTAATAACAAACAGTTTTTAAAAATCAAATATAACTGCCTACCAGCTACAGCTGTTTCTCATTGGTCAATCACTAAAAGAAATCTTATTGTCAGAGTTTTTCTATTATAAATCTTTTGGTACTATACTGCCCTTCAGGTAAGAAGAATGATTTAACCTGGTAATTATTCATTTATATAACAAATATTTATTGGGTATCTTCTGTGTGCAATGTGCAAAAGGTGACGTGGAAAAATAAATACACAGTTCTTGCCTCTTCATACTTGGAGTTCACATGAGAAAATAAAGATGACTTGTGATCAATTCAATCTGGCAAATATCAATTAAGTACCTACTATGTGCCAACTACTGTAGTAGGTGCCAGGGGTATAAAAGAAATGAAGCAATTATTGTTCTCAAATGAAGGTTATGACTCATACATAGTTAAAGAAATACAAGAGAAACAGGTTATTTGGGAGAGAGGAAATGGGGAGAGGTGACATTAATTGGGAAAACCAAAAAAAATCTTAGGAGAAATAGCACTTGGACTTCAAATGACCTACAGAGACCAAAAGGCTGAGGTAGAGAGAGTTTTCTAGGTCTGAGGGAAGGATGGAGAATCTTTACAGAGGTATAAAGGCAAGAAATGGAAAGGGATATAGGAAAATAGTGAGTAGAGGAATTTATCTGGAATGTGAAGTCTCTAATAGATATATAGTAGAATGTGAAAGTGAAGTGAGAAGAATGCTAATAGCAATAATAATTATATCAGCTATCTATATGAAGAAGTTAATGATTATATGATCATTATTATAATAAAACATTTTAGATACATTATCATACTTCATCTTAACAATACCCATTTGAAGTAAATGTTGTTATTATCCAATTTTACTAAGGAGGAAACTGAGGTTTAGAGAACGTTGAATGGGGAAAATAGGATTATGTTAGCTCAGAAGAAAGAAGATGGTTTTCCAGCTGGGGAAATAGTGAAGGCTTCATGGTATCTGAACCAGGCATTAAAGGATGGGTGGGAATTAAACAGATGGAATCAGGAGTAAGAGAAAGCAATTCTGGTAGAGGAAATAGCTTGAGCTTAGGCATGGTTTTTAAAGTTTGGGGTGTGTTTGGTTAAATAAACCAGTTTGGCTATAACACAGCATATATAAATAAAGGGCAATATTAGAAAAGAATCCTAGAAAGATTGATTGGACTCACAGAGTAGTAGACTTTGAATGCCAGGTGAAGGAATTTGTTCTTTATTCAGTCAGTGTGAAAGCCAGATAAATGGGCTGAGGAATTTTAACCTCAGGAAAAAAAATGCCAGTGACCCTTTATGCTAGTCTCTCTCTTTCATTTGCCATTCTCTTTTCTCTCTTACTATGTCTGTTTTTTCAAGTGGCTATTCTGTTTCCCAGTAAGATGATGACATAGGAGCCAGTTTGTGGAATTCCCAATTACTGACTTCACTGAAAGGGAATGGGATGGAACACCACAAAAGCTGAAATGAGCATCTCATTCCAGTGGCATCCAATCTTCAAGAAAAAAGTAATTCATATCAACAATTGCCACTAACATTACATTTTTCCACTGGAGTAAAGTTCAAAACAATGCCTTTTAGCTGTCGTTGCATATAAAATGGATGGAAAATACACACTAAGTGGGGGGGGCAGGGTACGTTTGTGGGCTTTTGGGGGGGGTTGCTTTTTGATATATGAATTCAACTCAAATTCAACATGTTGGAGACTGAGGCTAATATCTTTCTTTTATAGATGAAAAAGGGGTTGATGGAACATGTAGTTTTTCTCAACTCAACTAGGAGGAGAAAAACATCATGGGAGGCTTAAATTTTCCAAAATGGGGAAAGTATGAATTTTTTATCCCCAAGCGAAGGAGAGGAATCTTGGAGTGTGGATGACTAGCTCCAGTAGTCAGATGATTTGATTGCAAATGAATGGCACTGCTACCCTAAAATGAATATAACATTAGAGTCTTGTCTGACTCATTGACCCTATTAAAAGAGTGATCAGCTTGGACAGAATTTCAGTTTCACTGATTGTCATTGCTAATGAGACCTGGTGAATTTATTCCTTCTCCACTTCCTTTCTTTTCCCTGTCTGAAGGCCAAGGAAAAGAGGTGCTGATCAGATAATGATGAGAAGGAAGCCATTTTGCTCTCTCCTGGATATCACTTCATTAATCAAACCCTCATCCTTCAGACTGGTTTTGAAGTGCAGTTCAGCCCCAAGTGGTCTAGCACCTTACCACCATCTCTGAAAGAAGGTTCCATTTAATTCAAAGAGTCACAGTATTTCCAAACTAAACAGACTTTCATGCAAGTCTTTCATTTTACAGATGAGGAAACTGAGAACCAGATATGTCCCTTGATTTGTCCAAAATCACAGTGTCTTAGTGGCAAAGCTGTGGCAAAAACTGAAGTCTCCACGTGCTCAGACCCAGTGACTTTTTCCCACTATCATTGTGTTACATTTTTACTGTGCATTCTTCCAAGATTGGAAATGTTTTCTCATCAAAAGAAATTGTCCATATATTTCATAACTCACTGCAGAAATGCATAGGAAGAATGATGCTACATCATTCAAAACAAAACAAAATAAAATGAAAACAGTTGTGATATCATCGCCCAAACTAGCTGAAATAGGAACATTAGAATGCTTCATCATTTCCACAATCACTGCTGCACCTTCCTGACCCTGAAGCTTTGCTGTCAGGGAACCCACCCAGAGTTGTCTCTCATCATTAGAATAGGAAATCCTTAAGATCAGGGATTGCCTTGCCTTTTTATTTATTTCCCAGATGCTGGTTTGAAGTCAGGAAAATCTGAGTTCCAGTCTGGTGTCAGACACTTACTAGCTTTGTGACCTTGGGCAAGTCAATTAACTTCTGTTTGCCTCAGTTTTCTCACCTATGAAATGAGAATAATAATATTTAACTCACATGATTTTTGTGAGAGCTCAATGAGATAATACTTATAATACAGTATTGTAACTCTTGTAACACAGTACCTGGCACATAGCAGGTATTAATAATTATTTGTTCCCTTTCTGCCTTCCTTTTTTCCCTCCCTGTCTCCCTTCTCCTTCCCTCCCTCATTCTTTCCTATCTTCCTTCCTTCCTATACTCCGTCCTTATTGAATTCTTCCTGCCTTCTCTCCAAATGCTTAGCATAGTGATTTGGACACAGGAAGTGCTTAACAAATGCTTTTGCATCAATTCATTCATCATCTCTACCACCATCCAAAAGCATCTACCAATCACATTTAAGTGTAGGAGTAGGCTCTTTTTAGATAAATTATTGCTATCTCTGTCATTGAACTACCACATGCCAGTCAAGAATTATAGATACCTTTGTGGGCATATGAGGGAATGAAGCAGAATGCAAATTGTTCAAGAGAAACCATGACACATTTCAAGAGTAAACACCGTCTGGACTGACAGCCAGACATGGCTCACATATGCTACATTAAGTGAATGAGGAGTTCAGATACGAAAGGGATTGTTTTTGCTTCCACAAATTAAACAAACACTGAAATTTGTGAAAGAAGTAGTGAAGCTATAAATGCTCCAAAGATTGAGAAATCTATAAAATAAACTTTTATAAGTTTACTCCTAAGCCATATGCCAGAATGTATTTCCATTCTTTGAAACATCTATGAGATTTCCTCAGGGGAAGTAGTCCCTCCACTGGCACAGAGAACAATCCCTCCATGCAAGTGTGAATGGTATCCATAAACTCCTTCCTTTGGAGTGCCAACCCCCACAATGTCATTGCCTAAGGGGAAATTTGTTTTACTTGACTATGCATATTTGATACAAAGAATTTGTTTTTCTTTTCCAGTGGATAGAGAGTGAGGGGGAGAGAAAACAGAATTATATTAATAACAAAAATTTTAGAAAATAAAAATTTGTAGGGCTAAATGTATGGAATGTTGCATTCACTTTCAGATGAGATCACTATTGTTAAAAGATCACTCTCATAGAATGAGGGTAATTTGGAAATGTTCGTAATGTAAAAACAAAACATATCAACTAAACTTATACAAAATGTCCTTATTTAGCAGTCCACTTTCTGGTGATGAGCTTTTCTGAACTAAAGTTGGTTTCAAGATGGTGGACTAAACCATGGTCCATCCATCACTCAGTTCATGCTTGAAGTTGTTACAGTTTGATGGACTGAGGCAGAGCTTGTACTGGGCTATCAGAGTTTTCAAAGACCTTGGTTCACCTCCATGCCAAGGTGAGGCTTCAAGGGAGAACTTTAGAGGAGTGTAGGGATGTGTGATTCCCTTGATGGGTGTTTTTTCTGTGTTAATTCTTGACTGCAGAGCAGCTAGGTGGTTCAATAGACAGAGTGCCATGCCAGAAATCAAGAAGACCTGGGTTGAAATTTGACTTCAAATACTTACCAGTTGTGTGACTAGGGGTAACTAGTCACTTAACCCTGTTGTCTCAGGTTCTTCATCTATAAAATGAGCCAGACAAGGAAATGAAAAACTACTCCACTATCTTTGCTAAGAAAATCACAAATGGGGTTATAAAGAGCCAGACACAATTGAAAAATGACTGAACAACAACATTCTTGACTACAGTAAGTTGGAGGAATAAAGTTCCAAGTCCCAATCAAAGTTTAACGGTTACTAGAGATCTAGGCGTGGATATCAGGGTTTCCAGCTGCTGACAAGTGCTAAGAGATTATATGTGAAATATCCCACAGTAGGAAGTAGATCCAGATGCAGTGTTATAAGTGCCACAAAGTCTATTTCCCTTTGAATGCTATAATCATAAAACATGGTGAAAAAAAAGCTCCACCCTTTTTGCCCTAAATGATCGTGCTCCTGTATTTTTAATGAGAATTCTTCTCACTTTGAAATTTTCTGGAAATGAAATCTAGGCTCTTGGTTCCTCTTCTCCAGTCCCAGTTTGTCCACAGAAAAGAAAGCAACTTTTAAAGAAATATCTTTGAAATAAAATTACATTGTAGGATTCATAAAGGAACTAATGGCACTACTGTCTTCCAGGCTTTCAGGCTTCTCAACCTAGATTCCTGGACGCCTCTTGTTCTTTCATCTTTTATACTCAATCTATTGCCAACTCCAGTCCATTTTACCTTCATCACATTTTTGCTATCACCCTGATGCAGGCTCTCTCCACCTTATACCTCGATAGTAACCTCCTAATTAGTCAACCTACCTCATCTCTCTCCCCTCTCTGGTCCGTCTTCCTCCACTAACCAGTCAAATTGACTTTCCTAAAGTACAGATATGAGCATGTCTGCCCCCAACTCAATAAACTCCAATGGTTCCCTATTGCCACCAGGATCAGATATAAAATCCTCTACTTATCATTGAGTTTTTCATAACGTGGCACCCACCATGACCTTTCAAGTCTTTGTGTACCTTAAGCTTGTGGCTTATTCTATGGTCCAGTGATACTGGCCTCTTTGATGTTTCTGGAACAAGACATTCCATATCCAAACCGCCATCATTTTTACTAGTTGTCCCCAGTATCCAGCAGAGTGATGGTGAGCCTTTTAGAAACCAAGTGCCCAAACTGCAACTCTCACGCCACCTGTGAGCCCCCTGCCTTACCCCAGAAAGGGGAGGGAGGAAGTGTTCCCATTGGGCTGCTGGGCAGAGGGGCAGGTGATGTGAGAGAGGTCCCCAGGTGCATGTGGAGAGGGGGAAGGGAACAAGCCCCTCCAGCATACTCAGATACACATGCCATAGGTAGATCAACACAAGCCTGGAATATTATTAGAATTTTATATATACATTTATATACATTAATACATGTATAATATATTTTATATTGTATCATATATAATAGATCACAAAAATTATAGTTAGGTATAATTATAACATTGGTGTTGATGATGTTAATAACTAGCATTTGTATAATACTAGGCACTGTGCTAAGTGCTTTACAAATGTTCTCATTTGATCTTCTCTATCTACTGCTCCATTTAGCTTCCTAATAATATGAAAAGGAAAATTCTTCCATCCTCATCTCTGCTCCCTGGACTTCCCTGACTTCTTTCTTTCAAGAGCAACTAAAATGTCTCCTTCTATGAATAGCCTTTCATGATCTCTTTTAATTCTAGCACTTTCCAATAGAGATTTCCTCCTCCCAATTTATCCCATATATAACTTGTTTGCATGTAGTTTGGAAATTGTTTTCATATTTGATTTTGAGCTTCTTGAGAGCAGAGATTGTATTTTGTATTTCTCTATATGCCCAACACAGTACAGTGGCTGGTTGTTTATTGTTGAGCAGTTTTCAGTCATCTCTGACTCTTTGTGACCCAGTTTGGGGTTTTCTTGGCAAAGATACTGGAGGGTGGTGCGGGGGGGGGTTGAAGGGGAAAGGTGGAGCATGAATCATGTAACCATGTTAAAAATGAATATTAATAAATGTTAAAAAAAAGATACTGGAGGGGTTTGCTATTCCTTCTCCAGCTCATTTTACAAAAGAGAAAATTAAAGGGAACAGGGTTAAGTGACTTGCCCAGGCTCACATAGCTAGTAAGTGTCTAGATATGAGCTCAAGAAAATGAGTCTTCTTGACTTCAGTTCCCAATGCTCTAATCACTGGGCCACTTTGCTATAGTAGATGCTTAATAATACTTGTTGATTCCTAGTGACTGAAGTTCACAATCTCAGTTACCCTTGACCATGTCCTTCTCCTCACCTTCCATCTCAAAACATTTGCCAATTCTGCCTTTATAACATCTCTTACATCTATCCTTTTCTCTTCACTTATTTAGTCACTACTCACATTACCTCTCACATGGACTATTGTAAGAGCCTCCTAATTGTCCTGCTTACCTCTCTTCTCTTCTTTCTCCAAAGAGCTGCCAAAATTTTCTTCCCAAAGCATGTCTAGAAATGCTATTCCCATGCTAAAGAACCTTCATTAATTTCCTATTGCCTTTAGGACAAAATAAAAATAAAAACAAAAATTTTAGTTTGGCATTTAAATCCCCATATAATCTATACTAGCTTACTTTTTAAACATTATTTGTTTATTACATAAAATTTTATTTTTATGTATTTTTATTTCATAAAAATATTTTTATTTAAAATACTCAGTTAGCTCCCTCCCCCACATTAGAGAAGGCATCATTTAACAAAAACTATGCCTTATTTCTATTTATCAGTTCTTCATCTGGAGGTGGACATACACAGCTCATTCTTCAAATAATATTTCTGTTGTATATAATGTTATCTTGGTTCTGCTCATCTCACTCTTCATAATTTCGCATAGTTTTTCCATGGTTTTCCAAAATTAACCTGCTCTTCATTTATAACATTACAGATTTCATCACAATCATTTGCCCCCACTTTTTAGCCATTCCCCAGTTGATTGGCATCCCTTCAGTTTCCAGTTTTTTGCCACCACAAAGAGAGCTGCTATAAATACTTTGGAACATAAAGGTTCTTGCTTTTCCCCTGATGACTTCAGGATATAAAATAGGAAGCTTCACCCATAAGTCAAATGGAAAGGTCTAATAGTCCTTAGAATACAGTGGAAAACAGATAGTAGTGAATCTTCTTTTTCCAGTCATTTCCATTGTTTAAAAATGATATCCATTACTGAAGTTGAACTGTATGATTTTCTCAAAGATTTTAGAGACAAGAACTTCCTCCACCCTCCCTATAGGTCTTCAGTAGTTATGGCTATTGAAAAGGGACCAGGGGCAAGGGTGAAAGGAAACAGGAGGAAGAGAAGGTTAAAGCACCTATGGAGGCAGTTGTCAGATGTCACATCTCCATAGGTTTTGCTTGCTGCATAAGACTTGAAAGAGTAGGACTGGTAGTAGGACTTGTTGGCAGGGGAGTTGTACTGCTGTTTCTGGAGGTCTTAGGCTTACCTGTCTACTAGTGGAAATTTTTCCTTGATTGTTATTGATGGTGTCTAGGATCGATCCCCTCAATGATGGGCTCAATTAAGATGGAGTCCCTCAATAATATTTTCAGGGACCATATTGGCAGTAAGATCAGTGATATGGGAAATGCTCCTACTCTAGAAGTTCTAACATTCAGGGTCTTTGGCTATCTCCAGGGGAATCTGAGAGGAGGTGGTGACCCTGGGTGTGGGTGGCAGTGCCATTCCCAAATGAAAGGGAACATAATTCTCTTTTGGTACATAACCCTTGGAAAGAGCAGATGGTATTAATGGTTGGCAGGCATTTAAGATCTACTGTTGCCACAGATACGAAAATCATTATGGCATATGGATCAAACAGGAAAAACTTATAGATAAATGCAGGAAGTGACTATACACATGGTGAAATCTGAGGAGTGACAAAAGTTCCACTTACCCAAATATCAATCCCCATTAACCTGAAATTGCCACCTAAATGATTAAGCAATGAAAGCAGGGATATTGTCTCTAAAAAGTCCTTGAGATGCCATACCAAAGACCACTACAATTAACATGTATTAAATCTATCCAATCTACTTAGTTAACATTTTGAGCCCTATGGAGACAAGATTCAGGTTATTCTTTCATTTGCCTGTTTGCCTGTTTCTTGCTGAAAGAGGTGAAGAGGGGGAAAGAAAATAGGATACGACTTGGGTAACCACAGGGCAGCAAGAGAATGACAAGCCTCAAAGGGGCACACAAACTATAATATAAAATAAAATATTAAAAATCCTTAAGAAAAAATGGACAAGAAATAGTGTAAGTTACCGGGTTGGAGAATTCATAGTATAGAGAAGAAAGAATCAGGGACTGATGTTTGAGATTTGTCATTTCATTTTTCTAGGAAAATTTTTTGAATATTTTCTCATAGTTACATGTTTCATGTTCTTTTCCTCTCCCCCAAAAACCCCTAATCCCCCTTAGCTGACACACAATTCCACTGGGTTTTACATGTATTATTGATTAAGACCTAATTCCATATTATTGATAGTTGGACTAGAGTTATAGTTTAGTGTCTACATCCCCAATAACATCCCCATCAGCCCATATGTTCAAGCAGTTGTTTTTCTTCTGTGTTCCTCCTCCCACAGTTCTTCCTCTGAATGTGGCTAGTTTTCTTTCTCATAAGTCCGTCAGCCTTGCTCTGGATTCTTGCATTACTGCTAGTAGAGAAGTCCATTATGTTCAATTTTACCACAGTGTATCACTCTCTGTGTACAATGTTCTCCTGGATCTGCTCCTTTCACTCTGCATCAATCCCTGGAGGTCATTCCAGTCCACATGGAATTCCTCCAGTCCTTTATTCCTTTGAGCACAATAGTATTCCATCACCAACAGATACCACAATTTGTTCAGCCATTCCCCAATCGAAGGACATTCTCCCATTTTCCAATTTTTTTGCCACCACAAAGAGGGTGGCTATAAATATTTTTGTACAAGTCTTTTTCTCTAGGAAATTCTTTTTAAGGAAACTCTGTTTTCCAATACAGACCAATTTAATTTCAATTTAATTCAGTAAGCATTTATTAAGGACTTACTATGGGCCAGGCACTTTGATAAGTGCTGAGGATACAAATAGGAAAAAAAAAGACAGTCTTTACTCTAAAGGAGCTTACAATCTAATGATGGAAGACAGTGTACAGAAGGAATTGAAAAAGGGGAAGACATGGTCACTAGAGGATATATTGTTCCTTGGAATGGAAATCAAGCAGAAATGCTAATGGGGGAAAAATCAATAACTATTTTGCAATGTATAGCTTTAGAGAGTTGTCTAGAGCTTTGAGGTAAATTAATTGTTTAGAGTTATATTGATAGTGTGTAACAGAAGCAGTATTTGAACATGAATGTTGAAGATTTCTTTACTATGCCATTCTTAATAGAGGAAATGAAAACTATGTAGGCTAGTATGCAGAGCTGGGAGAATAATAAGAAGGAGAAAAATGTGAGATGAGTCTGGAAAGGTAGATTAGCATCATAGGGGGGGGGGACCTTGTGTTCAGGGGTAAGGAACCTATACTTTACTTAGAAGTCAATGGGGAGCTTTTGAAAGATTTATAGGAGCAGTGCAATGACAAACTTCGACCTCTACTTTGGAAAGATTACAATGATTTCAACTCCGAAGATGCTCTGGAAAAGAGAAGAAATTAGAGGCAGAGAAATAGTGAGAAATGTTGTAGTGTCCTAGGAAAAAGGTTGTTAGGATCTGAACAAAACACAGTGGTATTGCTATAGAAGGGATAGGCTTAGAGGTGACATATGTGCCCTGACATGGGGCTGCTCTGTTCCCTCTCTCTATGGTGCCTGGGTACATGTTTTGCATGCCCTGTCCCTCTGCCCAGCTGCCCAGTTCAAGCACTTCCTCCCTCTGCTGCCTGGAGTAATGAAGGTGGGAAGAAGCTGGAAACTCATAGGCAGTTTGAAGGTTCAGTTTGGGCACACAATCTCTAAAAGGTGTGCCAATGCTGGAACTCTGCTCATATCTATCAATTAACTTCTTGAATTCCAATCTTTGAATAAGAACCATGATCTAAGTGGCATAATGCCTACTCTTTCCACTAATGCAGGTCCAACCTCCCACCTCCTCATTAGATTCAGGAATTTTGCATTTGGAGAGACAATAAGGATAATCTCATTTGTGTTGTGGAATGGGTTGTAGGTCTTAGGACAGCTCATCAGTATTGATTCTCAATGAAATGAAATTCAATAAGCATTTTTTAAGTACCTTTGTATAAGGAAATACTGTAGTCAGTGAAGTGACTACAAAGACAAAATGAAAATCACCCCCTATCTTCAAGAAGCGTAAGCCATGTTTCCTTGAAGTAGCTTCTTGATAATTTTGGCTATTTAACACAGCTTCCTTATCATCAATGGGAATAAAAAAGCCTATCCACATAGAGCTGTATCCTTCAGACTTGGTGGACATTTCAAGATCTTGTTAAGGGTCTTGATATATATATAGAGATAGATATAGATATAGATATAGATATAGATATAGATATAGATATAGATATATAGATGTGTATCTAGTCAGTAGGCAAGACTACTTGCCTACTGACTAGATACTTTTCCATATAGAGATAAAGAGACCACATCTTTAACTGCTACAATTTCCTTTTTGGTATATCCTTTCTTTGTTACAACTAAATAAATCTACTTTTGTTAGGGAGTATGTAGCAAACCTAAATAGTAAACTATTCTGTGACCTAAACTTGTTCCCTGCTTCATGCCAATGTTTAACATGAACTGGTGGTGCCGGTCTATGACAAGAAACCCTCTTAGAGTTTCTATATAATTCTATATAATTTCTATATAATTCTATATAATCAGATAACTGTTCTTATGTAATCTCACTCTAGACTGAACTCTCCCAACTCACATAATGTAGCAGTAGGTCAGGAACCTAGAGCACAGTGGCTACAGCCTCCCCACCTCTGCATTCTGGGGGTAGCCCAGAGGAACAGTGAAGTTCTAATGCTATTGACTCGAGTTGCTACTCTGTTATGTTCATTGGAATATATCATCACCCATTGATTCAGTGTGAGTGTACTAATGAACATATCCTTGATAAACAACTACCATCCATGAGCTTTTACAAAAGGATGTGTCTGGAAATGGTACACCATGAACAAAAGGTATTTTATTATTTATATTTATATATGTAATATATACATATATGTATATTTTATTAAATATTCCCCCAAACAAAGGCATGAACCCCCTTATTTCAGCCTTGGTCCCCTCAAGAGTGAACTTAAATTCAAACCAGTTACTACTAAAGATTTGGCTCACCATTTTCCCTTGTGGGTATAGCATAATCACTGAATAAGTTGTTCCCTTGTTATAGGACATGGTGTCTTGGCAGCTATGTCAGCTATTGTTGGACTAGATCTGGCAGGTCGATTGTAGGGGCTTCACTCTTCACTGAGATTAGCTTCCAGCAAACTCCTGTATGGACTTCTGTTTCTGGACCACTGGTGACTCTTCTGACCTTTAGACCCTTTTTTTTCCTTTTTTTTTTTTTTTAAAGAATCTTACATTTGGTAGCCTTTTTTTTTTTAAATAGCCTTTTCCATCTATTACATCCACTTACCTTAGAGCAGAAAAGAATGAAACACATTAGAATGGAAAAACCCAACATCTCTATGTGTACAAGGTCACATATAGTATTCTGGAAAGGAAAATGAAGACCTAATGGCTCTCTCTCCAGAGGTTACACTGTAATATAGGTTTATTAACACATAGAACAGAAAAGTCACTAAAATGTATTCCTTCTTGATTTGGGACTAGCTAGACTTTATCACTATCTATGCCATCTGAGGTATGAAAACATAAGGTTGGGATGTATTTTTTAACATGGTTGGAAGCATGGTACAGAGGAAAATGTGCGGGATTTGGAATCAGAGAACCCGAGTTCAATTCCCATCTCTATCATTTGTTACCTCTATGACTATGGAAAAGTCATTTAGTCTCCTTTGAGCCCCAGCCTGTCCACCTATAAAATGAGGTTTCCAAGGACTCGTGATGAAAAATACCATCTAGTGGAATCTGAGTATACACTGAAATGTACTATATTTCATTTTCTTTTTTTCCTTTGTTTTTGTTTGTTGGATTTTTTTATTTGAGTTCTCTTCCACAAAATTACTAATATGGATTGCACATGTAAAATCTGTATCAAATTGTTCATCATCTCAGGGAGGGGAGAGAGAAAGGGAGAAAATTGGAACTCAAACATTTTTTAAATGTTAATTGCTTTTGTGTGTAATTGTGTGGTGGGGTATAATTTTTTTTTAATTTTAAATGAGGGGGTTCGATGAGATGACTCAGAAGTTCCTTCCTATATTAGATCTATGATCCTCTCTGGACCTCACATTCTTCATTGATAAAGATAAAATGTTAATTCCTTGAAAACTGGGAATCATTCATTTTTTTGCCTTTGTGCCCCTCAAACCTAGAATACCTGACAAATCAGAGGAACTTAATAAATGTTGGTTGATTGATTGATATGAAATTAAGGAGTTAGATTAGGTGACCCTTGAGGTGGCCACTTCCTGCTCTAAATCTATGATCTAATATTTATTTGTGGAACTGGCCTCACTCCATATACTTTACAATCAAATCTTTGTGTTTCTAATTTGTTTTTAACATTTTGAGCCACAAAATTAAAATATGTATCTCTCCACCACTTCCCTTTAAATAATCTTTTATGAGCCTTAAGATTGTTTTAACTATCAAATTTATCCCTGACAAAACTAATTGATTGCTCCAATTAATTATTTTGTGAAGAGTTTGTCTTTTCTCCCACACATTCATATAGATGGTGCATGCCAGTTGGTATGAATTAACTCATATGGTACAGTCTTTTATTTTTGTTTTTAATTGCATTTTTTTTTCAGGAGAAGGGAAGATGAACAGAATTGGGAAACTGTAAAAGATTTCTACATATTATATTCCCTCCATTTGAGAGAGAGCTAGGTAAAAGGTCATTTTTCAACTAATTTTTAAGAGCATCACTTTTCCTTTGGGGGCATTTTCTTGGGGGGGGTATTTAGAAATAAACAGAGCCATAACTTGAAGCTATTTTCTAATAATAACCACTCTCCATGGGAAGCGTGGTAGTCTAATTGAGGAATTATTCTAATACCATAAAAGCCACAATCTAATAAACAAGCTTCACAGGTCAAGTGTGTGCCCCCCATCTTTCAGAGAAAAAAAGGCATCTGAATTATTCTGGGTGAACTACTGTGCCATTATTCTCTGGACCATTATCTTTTCTTTCAAGGAAGAAATAGTGCTGTTTGGCATTAGTTTAGAGAGGATCCACATGGTGTCCAGAGATCAGCAAATGTAATTAATTATAATCTGCTTTTCATTCTCAGCTGCATACTTGGGATTTGAGGAAGCCATGTACCATGCTAGTAATGTATCTTTTAAGAGAGTCTCTCTCCCTGTCTCTAGTCTCTTTTTTCTTGACTATTTTCAGTATTTAAACCTTTTTAAGGAAGACAGAGAGATGATGCACTGGGCCCAGAGTTGGAAAGGTTCTAGCTCAAATGCAGCCTCAGACACTTAATAGCTGTGTAATCCTGGGCAAGTCACTTAACCTCTATTTGCCTCAGTTTCTCATCTATAAATCAGGGACACACTGGAGAAGGAAATGGCAAACGAATCCAGGAAAAGCCCCATGGAAATGTCCATGCTATCACATAAAATCAGGCATGACTGAATAACTGAATAACGACAACAATCTTTCTAAGACATAAATCCAAGCACAACTAGGTCTTGCTCAGAGCCCTTCAAAACTCTTCATTGACTCCCAGATAAAATCCAGATTCTTTAGGTCTAAACTGAAGGTCCTCTACAATATGACCCTAACCTACCTTTCTATCCTTATCTCACATTATTCTCTTCAATATTATTCCCCTTTTTTCAGTAAAAATTGGACTACATATTTTTCCATCCTCTTAACATATCTCCCCATTTTTGGCTTCCTATCTTTGCATATGGATTTCCTTGACAAAAAACAGTGTGCAAGAGAGGAAAGGATGGTAAAACTCACCAAGTTAAGGTTGCCTTACAGAAACCTTATCCTGTAGTGATGCAGTTCTCTCCAAAAGTGAAATGAGTCACCTTGCCCCAGTGCCACTGTACTTCTTCAGAGGTTGAATGAGATCTCCTGTAAGGATATTATAGAGGAGATTCTTCTTTAACTACAGATTAAACTCAATCAAGAGTTATTAAACTTTTCAGTGTTATGGACCACTCAGGTAATCTCATAAGACTACATACCCCTTCTTAGAATCATTCTAAAATCCATAAAATAAAATATACAAAATTTCAAAGAAAACAAATTAGACTGAAATTCAATTATCAATAGATAGATATGGATGTAGATGTGTGCATATATGTATATGTGCATATATGAATTTTTTATTTTGTATATTTTTCCATGGTTTGATGATTCATGATCCCCCCACAACTCTTTCCCAAAGTCAACAAGCAATTCCACCGGGTTATACATGTATCATTGTTCAAAACCTATTTCCATGTCATTTATATTTGCAGTAGAGTGATTCTTTAACATCAAAACCCTAATCATATCTCTATTGAACTACCTGATCAATTATATGTTTTTCTTCTGCATTTCTGTTTCCACAGTTCTTTCTCTGGATAGCATTCTTTCTTATAAGTCCTTCAGAATTGTCTGCATGTATGAATTTAAAGTTTATGGATCCCAGGTTAATTATCCTTCAGACTCTCTGGACTCTGAGACCCTTTGACAACTCTGAGATGTTGTAATTCTGTAAAACTCAGGATGAATGGAGCTTAGCAAGGAAAGCTAAGGTAAGCAAAAAATAAGTCAGTTAAGAAAACTATATTGGGGTAAAGAGAAGAATCAAAGAATCACTTGCTCAGGGGAGATGATAACAGGTGATGAAGGATTATCAATTCATATTTTGCTTGTGTTTTCTCTGCCAAGGAGGATGATTTTTGGTCTCTGAAGGAATTTCTCAAAAAAAAAAAGTGAATTAGGAGCTGATCCAGATACTGGTGAATGTTTACCAGTCAGCTGTCCAGAGAGAAAAATGTACCTATGACACACTTTTAAGTTTACTTTATATTATTAATATTTCTTAAGTCAAGATAATCAACAAAATAGCAAATCAAACCCTGATTTGTAGGATTTAGCCACTTGTAAATAGTCACACTGAAACCCTGAAGAGTTGGTTTAAGCCCCTACTCTTACCCAAAATATGGAAGGAGATAGTTAAGAAAGCACTTGTCTATGCTCTATGAATAACCTACCTCAGATGGACTACATCCTAGAATACCAAAAAAAAACACAGAAAAAAGGGCAGCTGGGTGTCTCAGTGGATTGAGAGATGGGAGGTCCTGGGTTCAAATCTGGCCTCAGACACTTCCTAGTTGTGTGACCCTGGGCAAGTCACTTAACCCCACTTGCCTAGCCCCTACCATTCTTCTGCCTTGGAACTAAGACAATATCAATTAATAAACAGAAGGTAAGGGTTTAAAACAAAAAAAGATTTATCTAGATTTTAGTGAAACATTTGACAAAGTTTCTCATGATATAGAAAAGGAGTAAACACATGGGCTAGATCAGTGATTCCCAAAGTGGGCACTACTGCCCCCTGGTGGGTGTTGCAGCGATCCAGGGAAGCGATGATGGTGACAGGTGCATTTATCTTTCCTATTTAATTGCTATTCAAATTTTAAAAAATTAATTTCCAGGGGGCTAAGTAATATTTTTTCTGGAAAGGGAGCAGTAGGCCAAAAAAGTTTGAGAACCACTGGGCTAGATGATAGCAAAGTTAGGTGAATTGTAATTGTTGAATGGCTGACTATACAAAGTACTCATTAATGGCTTTATTTAAACTTAGATGGAAGTCTTCATAAGAGTTCTCCAGCAATCTGAGCCTACCCTGTACCATGTTGCTGTTCAATCATTTTTTAAAATTGTGTCAAAATGACTATGACTCCATTTGGGGGTTTTCTTGGCAAAGATACTGGAGTGGTTTACCATTTCCTTCTCCAATTTATTTTATAAATGAGGAAACAGAAGCAAATAGGGTTAAGTGACTTGTGCTGGGTCACACAGCCAGTAAGTATCTGTGGCTGGATTTGAAATCAGGTCTTCCTGAATTCAGGCCCAGAATTCTATCCACTCTGCCACCTAGCTGCCCTGCCCTGTACTACAACATGAATAATGGCAGAGATGGCAAACTTACCAAAAAAGCAGATGACATAAAACTGGAAGAACAGATTTCCAAAATTTGAATGGGTGTCAGGATTCAGAACATTTGAGAGACTGTATTAAGAATAATTGTAAAGTCTTACACTTGGCCTCAAAAATTCAACTTCTCAATTGCAAGGTAGGGAGACCAAGTAGATAGCAGTTTATCTGACAAAGAACAGGGGCTTTAGTAGATTTCATGTTCACCATGAGCCAACAGTGTGATAGGATATGTGTGTGTGTGTGTTCATTGTGTAACCATTCACTTATGTTGGCATTTGATTAACCAAGAAGAACACCCCTTGACTATTGACCATCAATATGTTTTCTGTGCTGGGGGGAGAGGAGTGGTGATGGAATTGGAGATACAGAAATGATTGACACATGGTCTCTGCCTTCATAGAACTTACAATGTATGACACATATACAAGAATTACATAATTAATAAAATGCAGAAAAGAATACTCTATAGATTAAAAGCCTAAAGCATTCTGCAAATTTTAAGGAAAGAGATCTCCCCAGTGGTGCAATAATAGTCCTTTGTTCAGAACTTACCTTTACTCAGGAAATCGCAGTATTCTTTTATAATAGTTGAATCATAGCATTATAGATTTAAAGCCATAATGATAATAATAATAGTAATATAATATTTACTAATTACTAAGTTCTATGTAGTTAGGTGGTACAGCGGATAGAGCATCAGACCTAGAGTCAGGAAGACTCATCTTCCTGCATTCAAACCCAGCCTTAGACACTTATTAGCTGTATGACCCTGGGCAGATCATTTAACCCTGTTTGACTCAGTTTCTCATTTGTAAAATGAACTGGAGAAGGAAATGGCAAACTACTCCACTATCTTTGCCAAGAAACCCAAAAAGGGTCACAAAAGGATGAACCTAACTGAAAAACAACTGAATAACAAGTACGGAGCACCATGCTAAGTGCTTTACAGTCATTGTGTCTTTAGATCCTCACAACAACCTTGGGGGTAGATGTTATTTTTATCCTCACTTTAGATAAGGGACCTCAAAGGTCTAAGCTTCTTCATTTAATAGATGAAGAGACTGAAGTTCAGAGAGCTTAAATGATGTGCCTACGGCCCAAAAGCCTGGGAGTGTCAGAGTCTGGGTTTCAAACTCAGATCCTCTGATTCAAAATCTATGGTGCTCTTTTCATAGCACCATAGAAGACGGGGAAAATTAATATTTCATGTGTTAAAAACTTAATGAGTACTAAAATAAAAAGCCCATCTGTGATATCACTTAAATCAGTTGCTCTGTAATTTCCCTCTGCCCAGGATTACTATGATTTCCAGCCAATTTTATATAGACTTTCAACTTTTAACATTTAATATTTCTCACCTCTCCCATGGCACAGTCAATATTTTTTACTTTTAGCAGTAAGAATAATAATAGCATTACAGATTCTTTCCCCTCTGATCCCCTTCCACAAGGTTGGACTAATTCCACCAGACAGACTGGGCAAATTCCCATGTTGTCAGCCCACCACTAGGCAGAGCTTCAAGCGCCCCAGGGCATAACAAAGGCAATTTACTACAGGCTGCTGGAGGAACTCTAAAAGGATAATCATTGGTTTGCCCTTCCACACAGGGGTAACTCAAACCCACCAAATTTTTCCAAAAGAATTTGGCCTTTCTCCTTTCCCTAGCAATATCCTCTCCAGATTTCTATCCTGGCCAATACTTTCTACTTCAGTTCATGATATATCCCTAATCTCCATCTGTGTTCAAACATGAAGACACCTGGATAAAGTACAGCAACCAGAAGCATGTATTGAGTGTCTATGATGGATGGAGCTCTATGCCAGGTGCTGAGGGAGAAACAAAATTGAGATGTAAGATGATCTTAAGACTTAAGGAATTTATGATATAATGAGAGACTGGACATCAATATAGGCATCTATTATATATAATACTTGACATTTTATTATACTTATTAAGCATCTATTATCTCTCCCTCCCACTGCTCTTTCACTGAACAATTAAAGTGAAACAAAAATAAAACTCCCATAATGTATATGTGTAACCCAGGAAAACAAATTCATATGTGTGTTGATGTCCAAAAATGTAAATTTCATTCTTCATCTTAGTCTTTTCCTTTTCAGGAAAGAGAAGGTGCCATTTCTCATCTTCAGTCTTCCAGACTCATGTTTTATCATGACATTAATCAGTCTTGGAAATTATTCTTCACAATGTTGTTATCAGGATATAAATTGCAATTCTCTGGGTTCTGCTCCTGTCATTCTGCATCTGTTCTGAACATTCTCATGATTATGATAAATAATACTATATGTCTTTTAAAAAGAGCATTTAGAAAATCATAAAACAAATTTGGGGCCGGAGTAGAAGGTTATTAGTGCCAACCATGGAGAAGCCGGGAAAACTTCATGAGAAGGGAGCATTTAATTCTTGCTTTAATGATGTAATATAGGTATAAGAGTTCATCCAGGGAAGATGAACAGGAAGCACATTCCAGACTTAGAGGACAGCCTAGGCAAAGGTATAAAGACATAAAAGCACAGTTCGTATTCAGGGAATAGAGAGTTGGCCAGTATAGTTATGTTGTTCAATAGTTTTCAGTCATGTCCAACTCTTTGGGAACCCATTTGGGATTTTCTTGACAGAGGTACTTAAGTGGTTTACCATCCTTCTCGTGCTCATTTTATAAATGAGGAACTGAGGCAAACAGAGGGTTAAGTGATTTGCCCACTGTCATATAGCTAGTAAGTGTCTGAAGCCAGATTTGAACTGAAAGAGATTCCAGACCTGGTACTCTATCCACTGTACCACAAAGGGAAATAACATGAAATAAAGGAGGTAAGAAAGGAAGGAGAGGAGGTAGAGAGGAATAGAAGGAGGGAGGGAGGCAGAGAAGAAAGAAGAAATAGGGAGAAGAGAGAAGAAGGAAGGGATTTGCAATTATTATCTCATTGGATCTTCACTATAACACTGGAAGGTAAATGCTATCATTATTTGCATTTTGCAGTTTAGGAAACTGAGACAGATAAAGGTTTAGGTGACTGATTCAGGGTCACACAGCCAGAAAGTATAAAAGACCAGAATTGAACTCAATTTTTAATAACTTTAGGCCTAGCACCCTACCCATTAGAAAAATAGGGAAGCAAACCAGTGCAGCAGAAAGAATTCTTAGTGTGCGTCAGAGGACTTATGCTCAGATCCTAGCTTTGTGACACCCTGAACAAGTCCCTTGAATTCTCTAAGCCTCAGAGTTGAACTAGAAGAACTCTTTGTTCTTTTCTAGTCCTAGAAGCACATAACAAGCTGTAGCCAGTGTAGGAATGGAACTTTCTTGGAGCAGCACTAAAGCAACCTTAAGCAAAGAAAAGTCATGATTAGAGCTATATTTAAGAGAGGTGGCTGTGGCCACAGTATTGTGAAAAGCTTTGAGATGGAAAGAGAATGGTGGCCGGAAAGGAAGACTTATTACAAAGTTATTATACTAATTCAGTTGGTTAATAATTATTACATTTTTTTTCACCAAAATCGTTGAGAAAATTGGGTCACCTCAAGTAGTCTTCTATTGATTTTATATACTCCATTTAACCAACTACTCTATAGAAACCTCCTAAATGAATTAATTAAATGCCTTTGGCAAGTAGTAGACCAGCTCATTGCTTGGGCAACTAATATATTCAAGTACAGCAATTCCTATACTCAAGAAGCTTACATTCTAATTGAGAATAACCCATCTAGGAAAGTGTGGCCAGAAATGGGTGTTTGGGGCAGGTAAATAAGAGTGAATGAACAAATACAGGTAGAGACTAGGCGACATAATGGAGTTAGAAGTCAGAAAATGTAGATGCTATACTCAAAGACAAACAGTTCAGTCTGTCAGTTAAAAAGTTTATTAAACATCTCCTATGTAGCATACACTATGATAGAGATACAAATAATAAAAAGAAAGATGGGTTCTGCCCTTGAAGAGTAAACAATCTAATGGGGAAGATAATACAAAAGGAAGCTGAAAAGAAGGGAGGGGACATGATGAAGAAATCTAAAGGAGCACAGAAGGGTAAGAAATGAATAGATAGCTTCCCTGGCACCATTCTTAAATGAAGGTTTGGGAAGGAGCTTATCATTCCCCCCTCAAGGGAGGCAAAGGGGAATGATGAGGTGTGAGTATCAAAGTTGATTCAATCTTTCAGGATAATGAGATTCCCAGTGATGATATTCTTGGTGGGATGATAGAGGATTCCAAAGAATTGTAGCCAGGTGAGAAAGGGGTTATGTCTGGCTTTGTGATAAATCCCCAAAACTGAATATGGGGAGGTGGAAAGAGGGGAATAGAAACTAGGAAGGTCATAGCACTGTTTTGAGTTGTGCTCAAGAAAGACTATTTGTATTCAAATTATAAAGAAGCATGTTTCTCTCTCTGTGTCTCTCTCTCTCCCCGTATCTCTCTCTCTCTTTATCTGTCTCTCTTTATCTCTGTCTCTCCCCTCTGAGAATTAAATGCTTTGACATTTGTCATTATTTACCAAAAAATTTGACAAATGTATAAGGATAGTAACAACATGATCTTTCATTGCCTTCAGTCTGCTTGCGAATCAAGTTAAGAAGACATCTACCAAAAGTTCAAATTATGCAGTTTTTAAAATAAAACTCTTATCTTTCAATTCCTTCCTCAGCCCACCCTACCTCATTCTATCTTGCAAGTTGTGGCCCTATAGAATTGTCTAAAGGATTGTATATTTTTTTCATCATAGTATATTGGAAAGAGATAGTTCTCTGTTCTCAAAGCAAACACTGAATATTCCTAAAGAACTTATACCAAAGGAAAACATTAGACTTCTAAAGCTTCACGTGCACCACCTCCCTAGTGCCCCCCACAAAAGTAGGATGTGACTTGAAAGCATTGGTTATAAATTCAAAAGGTTTGGTTCTATATGTTCTTTCTGTGTTGAGCTGTTTACATAATTGCATTTAATTTACCCAACTAAACACCCATAATCATAAACATGTGTTCTGGATGGCGTTCTAGGTTCCTTGTTAGCAGTGGTTCCCAATTATAAAAGTACACAATGAGCATGACTAACCTGTCTCTGTATATTTGCATGTGAAAAATACCAGTCTTCAGTGAATGCCAGATGCTTAAACAGTCTGAATTGGGAACTTCTTCCTCATTTCAGCCTGTCTGCCTGCCTGTGAATCAAATCAAGTCAAGAAATTAAATTGCAGATAGTTTAAATCATGCACAAGTATTTTTAAATACAAGTTTCATTTTGCAATTTCTGTGTCAGTCCATACTCCTCACCCCCTCCTGTCTTGCAAGTAATGTGGGAAATATTCTTTAAAATGTTTTCTTCTACCCATTAAAGATTAAAACCTCTACAACTAGCAAAAATTCCATTTCAGTTGGGTGTTGTCCTCTGAACTTGAAAAAAACCAAAATGACATCACTGGTGATGTCTTTTGAGTCCTGCATAAATTGAATTTAAGTGAGACAGAGATGCCCAGTCACCAGACAAAGTCTCTCTTCCAGAATTATCAAAGTCCAGTGTCATGACAAAAGTCAAAACAACTAGTGATGGCTCAGGACTCAGTGGATAACCTTCACTTCTTCAGTATCTAACCAAGCTTGAAGAGCTCCACAGCATCCTTTTCCACTACCTTCATAGTCATTGGAAAAACTTATTCTCATTCACCCCTTCTCCCAAAAGAAGGCTTGACGTGTCACATCAACACATCCCTAGTTCACTGACAGGTTTGAAGTCTATCAATTTACCCCAACCTGGTTTTGCCTGCTTGCCAAGGCAGTTTACTGGATATGGCCACTATGCATGCTACAGTTTCTTGGAGCCAGAGGTGAAAGCTGGGGGGCGGGAGGGGGGGAGTTGCAGGGGGGGGCACCAAAAGAGGAAAGCAGACCTGGAAAGGGCTTGGAAGCCTTTGCACCAGTCACTAGTCTTCCCTGAAATTTCCTCCCTTTCCCTCATTAATCCTCCTTTTCAGTAGTGTTTTTAGCAAGAAACACTTGGAGAAAACAAGATAATATATAGAGAAAGATTATATTTATAGAATTTGTTTGTCCAAGGAATAACCCATGGCAACACCTTCCAGTTTGTACCATGCTCCCAGATCCCAGACAAGACCTATCCCAGGTCAAAGGTTCTCCATGGATTTGATTCAATCCAATGCCCTAGTCAATGAACCCCCACCAACATGCTTACTAATCATCCAAAAGCAGTTAGTGAAAAAGCATAGAATGAAATGATAATAATTGGAAAGGACTTAGCCTAGTGCCTGGCACATAATAATAGTAGGTGCTATAGAAATGGTAGTTATTATTAAATACTAGAGACATACTTTCCTATACATGCATGTATTGGAGAGTGGAAAAACAGAGGGAATGTACGTGGAGCAGGACACTCATATAAGTTATGTGTGCCCAGAATACTCACGTGTTTGGCAACCTATTCCTCTGATGCTACATGATAATCAATGCTTCCTAATTATATTATCTATCACACAACTCCCACTAGGCTTCTTCCCAAAGGTCTCATGGGACATGCAGTCTCTGATGGCATGTAATTTCTGCCTAATGTCTAGGAATACTATGTAATATCTGTTAGGCATTGCTGACTGATAGCTTTGGGTGGTCATGATCAATGGCCACTAAGAAGAAGTGTGGGATCTAATATCCCTTTTAAGCTAAAATCCAAGGGCTTAAAATGCTACTCTTTTAGAATGACAAAGTCCCAGCACGTCCAGTCATTTGAAATGGAAAAAAATCTGCTCTAGAGCACATGAAGATTCCTTACCCTAATCCAAGTTTTTTGGAAAACCAAACAACCCCAGATGACCAATACCTATAAATTTACACATAAATGATACATGCATATAGAAGCAAATCCAAAACTCAATAGGCAAAAGTATTATCTTCTTCCCATGTAAATGGATTCTTGGACTCATTATTGCCTCTGCCATATATATGCCACCTTATAGGAGATTATGCCAAAAACTAAGAATTCTTCTCTGCACAGGAAGTCAAACATTAGTGAACCCTGTCACCATACACAAAACCATCAAAGAGAAGAAAAGAGTAGTATCATAAATGACAACCAAATAATATTTTTGTTTCCCCCTTTTCACCGCTGAACTTAACTATGTGCCCAGAGCGATAACATTTTCCCCTTCTTAATACAAAATTTGTTCATTCAAACAAATGCTTTCCTTCAGACATTATAACAAAAGAAATATGTTATAAGACTTTTTTTTGTCTTAAGGCGAACTTGGATATTTTTCTTTCCTAGACCAAATTTTCTTAATCTATAATCCCAATGAAATTAGCCATAATATCTCCAATATATTTAAACCAAGTATATCAGTGATATTTACACCTGCTTTCAATGGCCTCATATTGTAAATGGCCTCATTCAAAACAAGTCTCCTAGATCTTCTCTTATCTTGGATTGCATCTTTTTTTTTCTGAAGACATAGAGTTTATAATTTACTACAGATTAATGATGTCATCAATGAGAAGTTTCTTTTTTTGAAGTATTTTTTGGTTTGTTTTAAGCAGCAAAATATCTTAAGCATATCAGGATAGCTAGATAGCTCAGTGGATTGAGAGCAAAGATGGGAAATCCTGATTTTATATCTAGTCTCAGACACTACCTAACTGTGAAACCCTGGGCAAGTCACTTAGCCCCTATTGCCTAGCCTATACCACTCTTCTGCCTTGTAACCAATACACAGTATTGATTCTAAGATATAAGGTAAGGGTTTAAAAAATAATCATAATACTAAACATATGTAACCTCTTAGATGGAGCCCGCTTATTAAGAACATTATTGTTAAGACTGAAGAATATCCATTAAAAATCCTGGGAATAAATGTTAAATAAATTTAGAAGCAATAATTTAGAAGCAATAATCTTAAGTAAAATACTGAGGGGGTGACAGTTTCCAAATATATGAAGGATGGAGGAGGACCACAAGTTACCAAACACAAAATTGGAAGAAGAAAAAAAAATAAAAGGAACTCAATCAATAGTCCAGCTAATAAGTTTTAGTACTATTCAAGGTTGATATTTAAAGCCACAATGGTCAATGTGTTTTCCACAGGAAAACCCTAAATTTGCAAATTCCCACCTCTAAGGATTGGCTAAAAGGAAGAATTTTTTTTTTTACTTTCAAAGAATAGCATGAGCCCTATCTCAGATTTTGAAGATGACTTTTTCTGAGAAAGGAGCAAGAAGGAAACTTTTAGCTATTTTACTTTTCCTCCAGACTTTCAAAAAAAAATCAATGTTTTTTCCCATTGCTCAATAGGTAAATAGACATAGAGTTAAAGGCAGTTTTCTTGACTGTCTGGACCATTACTCTGCAAATTAGGACTCAAATTAGGACAACCAAATCTGGCCCTTCTACTTCTTTTTGTACAGCCTGTGAACTAAGAATCAGTGATTTGTTGACCCCTAATTTAGACCCTATACCCAAAGTCAGCTTTAACTAGCTTGAGTTAAATTTTCCACATGTAATTTTATATCTCAGAAATTGACAATAGTCCTGATTTATTGGTTTGTTGAATGTATAGATTTAAGAAAGTATTAATTATGCAAATTAAACTTTAAAAGTATATACATTCATCACCTCCCTCTCCCAGTTAGGCTGTTAAACATTTACCAGCACATACCTATACCACTCATAATAAGCATTGCTTGAGCTCAGCAGAAATATAGTAGAAGGCTTAGGGAGTGAAGTGTAGGATAATAATAATGATGATGATGATGATGATGATGATAATGGTAATTGGCTTAATATATTTTAAGTTTTGCAATGTGCTTTATAACCATTATCTATTTGAGCCTGATAATCCCCCTGCCAGCATATTACAAAAGAAAAAATAATCTTAGCAGAGTTAAGTGACATGCCTGAGGTCACACAGATTATTATTCTTTGAACCCCAAGTTAATGGTATTTTTACTAATGTTATCCTGTTATCAATATAAAAATAACACTATGAACAAAGAAAGCTGCAGGAAGAAAGATATAATTTAGATATAAGTTCCTCGATATGGTGAATAGTTTTGTTTTTAATTTTGGCTTGCAATTTCAGTTCAATTCCTTCTTATTTACTGAAAGTAATGTTCCTTTACTTTTTGTTCCCAGCACATAGCAACCATTTAATAAATAATTTTAATTGATTGATTGATTGAAGTCCAGAAGTGATACTTCCACTGGAAAAAAAGTTGGGTAAGGATAGGAAAGAATGGTTGTCAATTTTAAACAAGGACAAATAACAATTTAAAATATTGTCACTTTAACAGTTCTTAAACATGCAATACCAAGTCAGACAGGAAATATTTGCATTATACAACAGGTAACATACTCCAAGATCAAAAGCCCTGAGGAGCAATTGTTTCTCCATAGCAGTCATAAAAAAATATTTAAAAACCAATTTGGGGCACATTGGACATTTAACATATCAAAAATAAAATGATTGTTGAAACTAATTGAGATAATTGATAGTTTTGACATAGTTGAAGGCTCAACAAAAATCTCCCACAAAAATCAACATGTCTGTATATAAGGCCAAAAGTCACTCAAAATAACTACAAAACATATAAAATATTTTAGTCACTCAATCAAAGCACACTTAAAACTCGTAGAGATTTAATTGCAAAGTAGACCTTGAGTCAAAAACAACTTAAAGAGTTGGAGGACTATTCAGTGTTCATGCCTGGGCCATGCCAAATAATAAAAAAATGCTACAATCAAAGTTAATTTATGGGTTCAATGCTATAGCAATTAAGATGCCAAAGAAGTACTTTACAGAACTCAATAAAAATAACGCTAAAGTTTATTTGAAGGAAAAAATAGAATATCAAGAGAAATAACAAGAAAAGCATTAAACGAAAGGGAATATTATTTCTAAACCTCAAACTACATTATGAACCAGCAATCAACAAAACCATTTGTTGCTGGCTTAAAAAGAGAAAAGTAGATCAGTGGAACAAACTAAACAAAAGAGAACATGAAGTAATGGAACTCAATTACCCTGTGTTCAATTAACCTGAAAACACTAATTATCTAGGAAAGAATAAGATTTACTTTCCCAATTATTTAGGGGAAAAAAGATTACTGGAAAGAATGAAAAGAAATCTGGTAGAAATTAAGTTCATATCATTAATTTTACCATAGTCTCCAAAAAATTCAAGAAGGATAAGTGTCCTGAAAAACATTTATCACAGTCAGTACCTGTTAACTTGTTAACTTTAATACTATTTTTTTAAATAGAGGAAAAGCAGATTATATATCTTGCACAGCTATGTGTAGGAGATGAATGCATAAGCAAAAGATAGAAGCAATTCCAAAAATTAAGAAATTTAATTTTGATTATACAATATTGAAAAACTTTTCCACAAACAAAAGTACTAGAATTAGCATAAGAAGAAAAGTAGGTTGACTATGAAGAAAAATCTTTGTATCAAATATTTAGGACAAGGGTTTTGTGTCCAAGCTATATAGATAATTAACAGAAATATATTAGTCTAGAAGCCGTTCCCTAATAGATCAAAACCACTTTGCAGTAGATAGGTTAAAACATAGGAACAAACAGTTCTCAAAAGAAGAATTATAAATCTTTGACTTATAAGAGAATTCTTGAAATCACTAATAATAAGAGAAATGCAAATCAAAACAAGATGGGAATAATCATTTCAAGAGGGCTTGTGGAAGGACAGGAATACTAATAATTGTTATTGAAGCCCTAAATTAGTATAACCAATTCAGAAAGTAATTTGAAATTATGCTCATATAGTGACGAAAATTTCCAAATCCTTTGAACCACAGATTTCATTACACAGCTTACATCCCAAAGAAAGTCATTGGTAAGAAGAAAATCCACATGTATATCAAAAATTTTATAGAAGCCCTTTTTGTGAGAACAAAGAATTGGAAAGAAAGTAGATGCCCACCAATTTGAGAATGGCTAATTTGAAATATGCCTTTCTATGATTTTCACCCATTTGTCTTTGTTTTGCTCTCTGATATCAAAAATAAGTCCACTTATATTGTGATACAGGTCAATTTATGTTGTGATATATGAGTGATATATTGTAATATATGAGTGAAATGATGAATGTAATGAGGAAAATAATTTTGCATTTTTCTCATTCCCACATCTGCATTAGATTAAGTAGGGGCATGGAGCATAATAAAGATGGAAAACAAAGGGTGTGTGTCTATTTTAGGCATAAATCTACTGGAGTCACTGTATAAGGACATGTGTTAGAATTTTAACTTTATAAACTAAATGAAAAATGAATGAAAAAACATCTGTTAAGTGCTTACTATTTGCCAGGCGCTGTGTGAAGTTCTGGGTGTGGGAGGTAGGGACAAGGGAAAAGTATGTGAAGCATTGTTTGTTGTTGTTCAGTAATTTTTTCAGTCATATCTGACTCTTCGTGAAATTGGAATTTTCTTGACAAATGCTGAAGTGGTTTGCCATTTCCTTCTTCAGCTCATTTTACAAACAAGGAAACTGAGATAAACTGGGTTAGGTGACTTGTCCATAGTCACACAGCTAGATTTGAACTCAGGAAGACGAGTCTTCCTAACTCTGGGTCCAGCATTGTGTCCACTGTACCATCTAGCTCTCTTATTTGAGAAGTACTTAGCAAAATAAATTAAATAATTAAATAATTGAAAATAGAATAAAGCCTAGATAATACATTTTTAAAAATAAGTCAAGATGTAACTTGAAGGGATCCTTACGTACAAATTAGTGACTCCTGCCCTCCATTTATATTTATTTAAATATTTAAATGTATCTCTCCCATAGAATGTAAATTCCTAAATAGTGAGGGCTGCTTTTCATTTATCTTCCAGTCTTTAGATCCCTATGTAGTATCTGGTAATTAGAAAGTGCTTTGTTGAATTGAATTAATGGAGAATGCATTATTTCCCTTTTCTACTTTTGGATAGTTCTAATTGTTTAGAAGTAGTTTGAGAATTGGGTGGTAATGTTAAGTTGAAATCCATTTGTCCTTGTTTTACCTTCTGATGTCAAGAACAAGTCCAACACCTCTGGTATGAATAACCTTTAAATATTTAAGATTGTTATTATATCCTACCTCCCCATGCCCCTTCCCCGTGAATCTTCTCTTTTGGGCCAAATATTTCCATTTACCTCAATTGATACTTTTAAGAAAGAGTTCCAAGCTGCCTCATCATACTTGTCACCCTCCCACGAGTGTAGTATAACTTGTCAATCTTTCCTAAAATGTGGTGCCCAGAAGTGGCCTCAGAGCTCCAAATGCAATGTGATGAGGGGAGAGAACAGGAAGGCTATGGTGTCTTTCAGTCTGGTTACTAGCTCTCTATTAGTGTAGTCTAAGAGAAAGTTAGCTTTTTAAATCATTTGCCATATCACACTTTTCCATTAGAAACCTCTAGTTTCCTAGCATAGCTTTTTTTTAAGTATAAGTGAAGACTTTACATTTATCCCCATTATATGCTATTTTTTGAGCCTCATCCCAAGGTTCTACCCTATAAAGCTGTGGAATCCCAGTCTTTCAGATGATATAATAGCTATCCTATTAAGTCTGTGTCATCTGCATACTGTTGGACCATGGAAAGAATACTGCTCTGGAGTCAGAGGAACAAACTCCAGATCCTCATGTTGATAATTGATGTGACTTTGGGTAAATTATTTAATCTGCTTGAGCCTCACTTTCATTATGTGTAAAGTAAAAGGGCTAGACTTGATGCCCACAGAGGTCCCGTCTAGCTCTTAAATTGTGTTTCTATAATGTACATACATTTTATTTCTTCATCCAAATCATTATCCAACATGTTGAATCAAAGGTTTTAGGCAGAGTCATGGGAACTCTATTGGAGAGTTCTCTTCAGAATGATATCTATTAGACAATACTCTCTAAGTCCAGTCAGTCAACAGTTTCTAAGTTCACTTAACGGTACTATGATTCATTTTACATTTCCATAATTTGTGTATTAGGATATCAAAAAAGACAAAGTACCTTTTGGATATTCAGGCATATGTTCACACTCTTTCACAATCTGATAACGCAGTAAAAAATTAAATTAAATTAAATTTGTCTATTATAGCTTATTCTTAATTAGTCCGTGCTGGATCTTAATAAGAGGGTTCTATTTAAGTATTCAACAAATGACTCCTAAATCACCCATTCTAGGAAAAGAATTGGCTCTAAATTTAGAGAATCTGAGTTTAAATACTCCCTCTGATATAATGTTTGTATAATAAAGTCAGTTTCATCATCTGTTTAAAACAGAGCTCTGGCTCTATGATCATCTGATCTATAAAGGGGTGCAAAAAATTTACCTTCTTTCATTCTCTGAAAATTGGAACACAATTTGTCTCTCTTCAATGCTGCAGAGCCTCTCCCATTCTCCAGGATTCTTCAAAGAAGAATTCAGCTATGGAATTTCAGATGCCATCAGATCTGCTTCCAGTTAATCCCTGACTTGATCAATTAAGTTCTGTTCAAAACATGCTGGGGATTTCTTATCCCCAAATTTTTGTAGGCTTCTTTGAGGCCTTCATGAAGTCCATCCATCATCAGCTTTGCTTTTTCTTCATGATAATGAGGATAGGTGGGAGGAGCACAATCTACAAAAGTTAGGATGGAGGTTTTGTTCTTCTGCACAGAGA
This sequence comes from Gracilinanus agilis, assembly GCF_016433145.1. Taxonomy (NCBI): domain Eukaryota; kingdom Metazoa; phylum Chordata; class Mammalia; order Didelphimorphia; family Didelphidae; genus Gracilinanus; species Gracilinanus agilis. The sequence goes on from NC_058133.1 coordinate 324,460,638, forward strand.
GATGCATTGAGCCAAATACCCATCTGCTAACAATTATCAAAGGATTTTCCACCACAGTGCAATAAAACATGACAGTTGTCACATGCCCAAGGCCATGACACAAAAAACTTATCCTGGTATTAGAGAACTTAATGGACTTCAAAATTTGAAGCTCTTAAAGTTGACATATTTGCATGGTTTTCAAGTCTGATAAGTCCCTGAGAAGCACAAAAGGAGGAAGGAAAAAACCCCAAGTAAACATAGACAGTGCCAGATTTAACAGTATGGGCCTACCTTACAGCATTGCTCAGAGGAAAAGATTTTGTCCATTTTTAAGTGTTATGTAAATCTTAGTTAACATTGCAATTATTGTTCTTGCTATCTTCATCTTATCCTGAAGATCAGTCAGTCAAAAAAGCATTTATTAAGCACTTACTATGTATGTGCCAGGAACAAGGCTAAATCAGCTAGTTAGAAATTAGTTGGTAGCTAATTATTTAAATTGAGTTTATTCAGAAAAAAAGACAAAGAACAGACTCTTCCTTCAAGGAGCATATATTCTAATGAGCAAGACAGCATGTAGATGACTAGACACGAACAAGACACATACAGAATAGAAATGGGGTACCCGAGGGAGAAGCACTCATAGCTGGAGGAGAAGAATCTGGAAAGTTTTCCTGCAGAAACTGAGGTTAGAATTGAATCTTGAAGGAAATTAGGGAATTTCCTAAAGACTGAGTATTGCAGGCATATAGGGCAGCCGTTACAAAAACACAGAGATTTCAGATGGATTGCAAGTCACTATCAGGGGATCTCAGAGTTCATGACAAAATATAGGGTTTAAGAATAATGATAAATTAAGAAAGGGATGAGTTCTGGAGAGCTTTAAATGTTAGAGGACTTTACATTTCATTATGGAAGTAATTGAAAGCCACTAGAGCAGGGGAGGGTAATGTGGTCACATCTACACTTTTAAAACATTTCGTTGGCAGCTACGTGAAAGAAAGATTGGAGTGAAAAGAGACCTGAAGCAGGGAGACCAGTTACAAGACTATTGCAACAGTTCAGGAGAGAGAACTGATTCTGGAACAGGTTGTGGCCCTACTATTGTTCTTTTCCATGCAAATATTAGGGAGATTATTGCACTAGTGGATTAAATGATTGCTTTTCAGAGTATTACTGTCTGATGATGGAGAAATTGATAATGATGGTGGTGGTATATGAGAAGCATCAGGGTCTAGTAGAAAAGAATTTTAAGCTTGGGGTCAAGAAACCTGGATCCAAATTCCTGTTCTGCCACATACCAGATTTTAGTGTTTCAGTTTTCTCATTTGTGCCATTCTTTTACTAAGTATCTCACAGATTTGTGAGGAAAGTAACATGTAAATACCTGAGTATTAGACATATAAGTGATATGTTTACTTAGTACATAGTGAATTATCTCCATAATCATATTTCAGGGGCATGTGTCAGGGGCTTGAAAAATATTTATTGAACTGAGTTGAAATAGCTCTCCTACTTATCTTGCTGGAGAATTCAAGAAGGGGAAATGCTTATCTGACTTCAAAATGAGAACAAGGCAAAGGATAAAAAATTTTGGCAAGAGAGGATGATTTTAATTTCTAGCAATATTCTCAAATGTAATAAAAATAATTTGGGAGTTTCTTAAATAGGAGGCAGTTCCTCTTTAAGCTATATTCCAGACTTACTCTACAATGCCCCAGAAACATCTTTTCCTGGAAGCTGAATCCAGCTCTAAAATTCATACAATGGAACTATCCCTTTTCCCTGTACATAGTCTCTTCTGTAGGCTTCACCTACAAGTTCTTCTGCCTTCTTTCCCCCTAACTCTCAGTTTTTCAGCTTTCTTGTATATGTTGTCTTAGTCTCATTAGAAGGTAAACTCTCTGAGGTCAGGGACCCTCTTTCAACTTGTATTTATATTTTCAGCTGTCAACATAGTACTTGGTTTGTGGTAAGTGCTTTATAAATGCTAGCTGACTAGCTGACTAACAGTGATCGTTAAGAATCAGTATGACATGATAGCAGGGGAAAGTAATGAATGTTGGAGGGGATGTGGCAAAATTGGAATGTCAATGCATTGCTGGTGGAGTTGTGAACTGATCCAACCATTCTGGAGGGCAATTTGGAACTATGCCCAAAGAGCGATAAAAGAATGCCTGATCCAGCCATACCATTGCTGGGTTTGTACCCCAAAGGGATCATAGATAAACAGACTTGCACAAAAATATTTATAGTTGCGCTCTTTGTGGTGGCAAAAAACTGGAAAGCAAGGGTATGCCCTTCAGTTGGGGAATGGCTGAATGAATTGTGGTATATGTTCATAATGGAATACTATTGTGCTCAAAGGAATAATAAACTGGAGGAATTCCATGTGAACTGGAAAGACCTCCAGGAATTGGTGCAGAGTGAAAGGAGCAGAGCCAGAAGAACGTTGTACACAGAGACTGATATATTATGGTAAAATTGAATGTAATGGACTTCTGTACTAGCAGCAATGCAATGACCCAAGACAATTCAGAGGGATTTATGGAAAGGAATACTATCCACATTCAGAGGAAGAACTGCAGAAGTAGAAACACAGAAGAAAAACAACTGCGTGGACACTTGGGTTGATGAGAACATGATTGAAGATTTAGACCTGAAAAGACCACACCCATGTAACTATCAATAATGTGTAAATAAGTCTTGACTGATCACACCAGTGGAAATGCGAATTAGCTACAGGGAGGGGGTGAGTCGGGGGATGGGAGGGGTGAAGGGGGTGAAGGGTAAAGTAAAAACATGACTTATGTAACCAGGGAAATTTTTTCTAAAAATAAAAAATTATTTTAAAAAATAAATTAAAAAATTAAAAAATATCAGATACATGTCTTTTCTTTTTTTATATAATATCTACACTAATAGATCAGAGGGATGCCAAAGAGACCTACAGCTTTCATGTTGTCCTTTTGGACAAGGCAGAAAGGTATGGTCTTAATGAAATAGATACAAATACTGTCCATTAACAGGTTGTTAAGATGGAAGGATATTATTAGTGGTATTTCCTCAGAGGTCAGTCCTTTACTCTGAGTTGTCCAACACTATTTTACCCTTTTATTTTAATTTTAAATAAATTTTGTTTTTGTGTCAGTTCCAAATTACCCCTCTTTTTTCTCCTCTCCTAATCCATTGAGAAGGCAAAGACCCCCAAAACATTATGAATATGTAGAATCATGAGAGAGGAAAGGAAAGAAGGGAGGGAGGGAGGGAGGGGGGAGGAAGAAGAGAGGGAAGGAGGAAGAAAGGAGGAAAGAAAGAAGAGAGGGAGGGAAGAAGGAAAAAAGAAAGAAGGGAGGGAGAGAGGGAGGATGAGAAAGTCTGCTCGATAATTTTAAAAGAAGAGTTTATTTTACAAGTTAGACCCTGATGGGGTTTTTTTTTAGATTCCTATATCAGAGTCAGAGTTTAAGTAAAGATAGAAACAGTAGGTAGTATATTAAAAAACTGAAATTCTTAGTTGTATGTTTGGAAAAACAAGTTAAAGGAATTGCATTGAAGTATATTAAGTCTTGTTACTAACAGAATTACCTAGGAACCTCTACAAGTGATTTGGAACTAGAGAAATAGAGGCTCTTTCAGACATGCTCTAAGAATAAGGCCCAATCCAGAATGTCTAGTAGAAGATATTCAGGAACTAGATAACTCCAAAAGACATCTGAGACTCAAAATATGTTGATTGGGAATGGATTACTAGAATATAAGGAGATTTAATATTAAATATTGATTATCATTATTGTATTGCTTTGCCTTTTTGTTTCAGAGTGTTTATCATTTTATTTTCTTAGTTATGTTGGTGGCATGGGTATAAAGAAAAGAGACTTAGTTACCCAACATATATCATGACAGATATTATCAAGGGATTGCCCAGGTTCCAGATATGGAAACAATGCAAACCTATATAAAGAATGGTAAAAGACTTAAATACTCTCAAGTGGCTAGTGACAGGACCCAAAAATATGATTTTCAAAAGGAGCACATGGGACCAGTAGTCAGTTATTAAGGTTTTCTAAGTCTTGTCTTGGTTTTCAGTTTTTCTTAATTGTAACTTAAGGTCTTTTATTTCCCTTCTCAAATCCTCAATTATTTCATTTGTCTCTTCTTGTTGTTTATCTTTGTTACTTTGGTATATATAAGAAGCAGCTCTCCTCAATTCATTCAGTTCCATCTGATCCCAGTCTGGACCCTGGCTTCTAAAATAATTGCATACTACAGGACAGGTATTCCTAATGCATTGCCTTCTTATCTGCCTTATATCTCTTTCCTTGCATATGTCCAACACAATCCAATGTTCTCCCAGGTCAATTAGTCTATCTATGAAAGTGGAGGGTGTCTCTCCACTTTCCTGCCTGATCCACTCGAATTTTGTCCATCCCAGTCTTTGGGAGCAGTCTTTAATTGTCTGGAGCACTGCTTCCCTGGCCTTAACTAATTGATGGTACCCAAGAGAAGAATTCATCTTCTAACTAGGATTCACTAAGGCCAATCAGGGATTTGATCATTTTTATTGGTTTCATTGATAACATTTTGTTTTTCCCATTTTGTGAATAATCCATCCAAAAGGATGTCAAAATGATTATAGTCCAGATTAAACTGTTTTAAAATTTTTTTGGAACTTCTTTGCCATTGCCATTCAAAGGATGGAGTTTCCTTCTTAAAACTATTGATGTCGCTCTGTGTAAAGACCTTATGCTATCTGATGTTAACTAATTCATGGTCAGGGGTCATTATAGGTACCTCATTGTTCTCTAATGCAGCAGTTTCTCTCTCTAATTTAGTTGTGCTCTCTTGTTCTCCTATATCCTTTCTCTCTGCCTCATATTTCTGTATTATAGACACCAGGTAGTTCACTTTTAAGACCAGTTCATTAAATCTTATTTGTTTCAAATATCATTCCATTTTATTGGTTGAAAATGAATGAGAGTTTCATCTTCACCAGATACACTAGCAGTATTGTGCCTGCTCCTAAGGATCCATAGCTCAAAAAATCTAGTAATGTAATGGTAAGCATTCCTATTACACAGTTAAGGAATATTATTCCTCTGATATAAAAAGGGATAGCATATTAACATAGTTTGGGTATGGCTTCTAGGTTCATGGTATTGAAGAACCACGTTGTTCAGTATAGCCACTGCCTGTAAATGCAGGTTTTTTGTTTGATAGGCTTCTTGGCTCTGACTGGCTGACTGGCTTCAGTGCCCCTTACAAAGATGGCTGACAGTTGAAGGAAAAAAAGCTACCTGTTTTAAACTTTCTGTGGTAAGATAACATTATCTGCTTTCAGGTTCTTCTTTCCTTTTGGCTCACCAGAAATGTTGGGTGGAAATTGGGATACAGTATCTTTTCTTAACTTTAATTGTTGTTGTTGTCTGAAAGTCAGCTGGCTACCAGCAGGTTTGAGATGGGGCTTCTGGTAACAGTTTGGGCCTACTCAGAGATGGCTGAGTGAAAACTACCATGGAGACAGCTTATACAAACTTATTTAATATTTCTTGAAAGAGTTGAAGGAAAGGAAAGAGGGGTAAACAATGGATTGAGGAAATAATCTCTAATTCTAAAAGGAAACTAAACTTTTCCCACACTGCTGGTTCTCAAGAACCATCTTCCTGCTGGAGAAACTTGAGCCTCTTTAAAACTCCTTAATCTATCAATAATCCCCAGTATCTATTCTAAGTAACCTATACTAATTAATAATATCCTTATATATAGTTTAGAGTTATTGTTCTCTTGCATTCTTTCCAACTCACTCTTCTAACTGTCAGCTCCTTCAGGCCTAGTTAGGCTTTAGTCAGCCTTAGTAGGCCTCAGTTGGCCTGCTTCCTCCTGTAGTCACACAGAGGAAAACAGTCTTTCTTTTCTCTTTTCAGTTGGTCTTCTTTCACAAACTTATTCCCCAAACTCCAACCTGTTCTCTTTCAACTACCACTTGATTTCCCATAGTATTCCAGAGAGCAAGATCCAACCAACTTCTCATAGTAAACCCTTACTCAAGAGTGTCTGGCAGTTGGATACCAACAACCTTTAAGGCTCCTCAGAATTCCCTTCAGGAACTCTCCCCAAGATTCCAGCTGGGATTTAAGGAAAAACTGCACTATTCTTAGTCTATTCCTATTTACTCAGATCTTAATTAGCCCAAATATTTAATTAATCCCAATAACTGAATTGGGGAAAACACTTACATTTTAATAGGAGATTATATTTTAAACCAAAGAAGTAAATTTCTAGTGGTTACATTACAGGCCTCAAGAAGGCTAGGAGGGGTGCCTATGTAGTCACCCTTAAAGCACACTAACAAGAAAGACTATTTGGAAAGGACTTTGGAGATGAACTCATAGCTAAACCAAAAAGTCTCATTATTTTAAAGACTGTAGTTCTGTTTGAATGTTATTTTGTCCCCTGACATAGAGGAGTGCAAGGGTTGTTTTCCCCCTCAAGCTCATTTCCTACTGTTCAATCTTCAGAGGAGATACAAAACAGCTGAGCATCATTCCACTAGTAACTCTTCATTTGATCTAAGATAGCTATCCAGCATTCCCTTACATGTCTTTCCTCCAACCAAACTATTGCCAGGTCTTTTGACCTAGACTCATAAATCCCATTTCCAACCCTTAATCATGCTCATTCCTAGATCATTTGCTGTCTTTTTAGCCCTCTTAAAATAAAAATGCACAAACATGAATCCTATATGAGTATCTAGCCTTAGCCAAGCTAAGAAAAGGGATGACCATTTTACAGCCTTTATAGGCAACTCTCAGTCGTGTGAATGTTGTAATGTATATTCCTCAAGACACAGAAGCTCACTTTCACATTGGGTCAGTTGCAAATAGGGTGATGGCGAGCTCCTTTGATGTCCACAAGGTCTCATTGCACTTTTACTGCCACAATAAGTCTTTTAATGACCCAAGATTTCCAATAGGATAGTTACCACCCACAAGTCATCCTCCTTCCTCTCCTTTGGCCCTGAATTGTATATCAGGTTCTTTCTCAATTAGTGTTCTGAGTTTTGTGCAGAATTTCTTATGTACTGTTACATAGCTGTTGTGTTCCTACCCAGATGTTGGATGAAGCAAGTACTAAATATAGCTTTCAAAGCATGCTGAGAATCCTTCAGGAGTAAATATACTACATAGCCATATAAACCCTTTATAGACAATAAGAATCCATATCCATCATTGAACATTTCATTTTTTTCTCTTTTGGGGGATTGGAGGAGGAATATATCTATAACCATGCATTTATCAATGCAGTTTGACAATACTTTTTATAACTTATAGCCTTTGAGAGACTGAACACTGAGTCATTATGATTTTTCAACAGTCACAAAGCAGGCAGGTGCTAAAGTGGTGAAGAGCATGAATTCTTAGGAAAAAGGACCTAGGTTCAGATTCCCCTCTTGCATCTTACTACCTGTGTAACTTTGAGCAAGTTATTTAACCTCCCTGGACATATATTTCCTAATTGATAATCAGTAAAAGTGTTGGACTAAATGGACTAAATGAGACCTTTTATTTCACTTTGATGCTTTGTGTCCCAAACAGGACCTGAACTCAAATTTCTCAGACTCCTAGGCATTCATACTATGTCCCACTGCTTTTCTTCTTCCTTTCACCCCATAGAAAGGAATTAATTTCTCTACCTTAGGCAGAACTTATCTCTACATAGTCTGTTATCAAACTTTCCAACTGACCAAAGCAAAAAGTAGCCCATGAATCCTAAATCCTTAAAAATGTCCTTTTCCAGCTGGATAAAATTCTATAGAGCAAAATCAATTTAGCATACTCCCACAAGTAAGATAAAGCATGTCCCCCAAAACAGCTTCTGTTTTCAATTTAGATTTTTTTTGTTCTTAAATGGAAACAAAGAAGGCAGAAGTATTCTGAAGTCAAAACAGAAATGGAATTTCCATTTCCCATCCACATCATAAATGAGATCATTCCACACTGATGACTTCTTGCAAATGACTTTGAAATGAGTACTTTCAGACAGAATCAGCAGCCAGGGTCCAACTGGAAGAAGACAGACTGTTTTCTGCTGTATTCATTACATACGTTCTATGGATTTACAAGTCTATCAGAAACAGCATGTAGGCTAACAAAACATATGGCCAAGTCTTTGTGAAAGCTATGAATAAATACACCAAAACCATTGGCCAGCCATCTTCCCAATAAATTGGCAGAAAGAAAACAAAAATGACTCTTTGTTCCAACAACTGGGAATACACCCCATTCATTGGAAAAGGCAATAACATTTTATGATTTTGACGACATTAGAAGTAAAACTTCAGAGTTTGGAAATCCTTTGGCAAGAGCATCCAGTCTTCCAATAGGACATCCTTCAGAAAATGATTCTAAATAAATTCAAATTCCCCAAGCTTTTCAACCCCACTGTAACTTCACCAAAGCAGGATTCCCATTTGTTTGGCTTTCTTTGACCTCTTATCATTGTCACCAACCTGTTGCAGCTGTTTCTCATTGACCTTTCAAGGCAAAAGAGATTTTTATCAAAGCCTGTGAAAGAGCATTGTGTAACACTCCACACCAGCCAGGATGGCATGAGGCACTGGGAGAAAGGTTGGTCAGGGACTCAGAACTGTGGGGCAGCTGTGTGGTTGAAACCCAAGTGCAGAGCTCAAACTGGGACTCATTATTTCAGTGAAGTTAATGAAACCTCATAGCCCAGAAGGCTGATCCCGTCTATGACCCTATACCTTGAGATGGGTAAAGGTACATGTTTCTCCTTCCAAGCCATCTCTTGTTTGCTTTAGTGACATCTCCAGTAGCCAGACACTGTGCTTATATTAGAGAACTTTTTGTCTAAAGCCACCTGTGGCAATAAGTGGGGGAGGCATGGGGCAGCTGGGTAGTTCAGTGGATTGAGAGGGCCTAGAGACGGGAGGTCCTAGGTTCAAATCTGGCCTTAGACACTTCCCAGCTGTGTGACCCTGGGCAAGTCACTTGACCCCCATTGCCTACCCTTACCACTCTTCTGCCTAGGAGCCAATACACAGAAGTTAAGGGTTTAAAATAAAAATTAAAAATTAAATAAAAATAAGTGGGGGAGGCAGAAGAGGAGGCATTACTTGAGTTGCATCATTCAAAATTCTTTAAAAATTGATATATATATATATCAAATTTTTGATAACTATATGTATTTTGTCCACAGATATCCCAGGATTACTTGCGTTCTGTCTTTCTCTTTTTCGTGTGTGTGTGTGTGTGTGTGTGTGTGTGTGTATCTCTAAATGTCTCTCTGTCTGTCTCTTTGTTTATGTGTCTCTGTCTCTCTCTCCCTCTGGCTCTCTCTCTTTCTCTGTCTCCCCTCATCCCCAGCATCACATACTATAAGCCTAAACCTCTATGCCCAGCATTCTCAAGGAAAATAAAAATTTACTTATACTAGAACTTTATACTTATATAATATACTAATATATAGTAGGTAGACTTCATACTTACAATATATATTATAATTATATTAGAACTTTAATTAAGTATTCCCTCACTTAAAACAAAAACAGTGGCAAGGTGGAAGGATGGGGAGAGAAGAAAGTAGAAAGGGAAGGAATCCAGCTGAGGCACTGAGGACAGTTGAATTTTAGGTGTATTTGCACTTAGTTGTGTTCCTTCTAATAATTCAGAACTCATCCCTAGGAGTATGGACAGGAAAAATAGACCCCAGAATCTAGAGTGAATGAAGTGGCTACATGTACCAGTGTGGACTGGTTATTGCCTCAGAGAGGAAGCATATATCTACAGCATGGTAGCACCCTGGAACAATGCTCTATTTGTTCACTCTTACTTATACCTCTAGATATATAATCTTCTCTCAACTCCAATGCCACCAATAGAGATAGCAAAGAAAAATAGCAGATAAAATGTTGAGCTTGGAGCTAGATAGACCTAAATCTACGTCCTGTTTCTGACACTTGATAGCTCTGTGACCCTAGGAAACTCTCCAGGAATAATCAGAAGATGTATTTCATCAGTGATGATGGAAGGAATTCCCACACCAGGCATTTCTCACACTCACAGCTGTAACTAGGTTAGGGCCATGGGCTATTGGGAGGGGAGGGGAGCATGCTTCCTCCAGGAAAGGCTACACTTTTCTCCCATCACTTTCTTTGACTTGGTAGAGAGTGACGTGACCCACCCTCCCTCTCCCAGGCAGGGTCCATGCTGCCACTGGCCCAGGGTCCTGCCTTCCTCCTCCACTCCAAACTACCCATCAGGTATAAGTCAACCTCTAAATGCAGGGTAGGAAGAGAGAGGGAGAAAGCTGAGTTTTCTCTGAGTGTAACGGCCACCCAGCCCCTTGGCATTGTTGTGAGCCACTATTCCACCCCCTCTCCAGGCAAAATGATTAAGAGGTAAAGCTTAACACACACTGGCAAGAGTTCACTTCTTAAATTTAATGATGTCCTCCTATAGCAGGGAGTCACTGTGGTGTCACAACATGACATTATATGATGTTGCTTTCTTTTCAAGAAAGAAGATAAACAGGAAAATAAAAAATAAATTGAAATAAAGGATCAGGAGAAATCATTCAGGAAGTATTTATCAGAGATCATAAAGTCCTAGATCTCACGTGGAAAGGACCTTAGAGATCAGTCCGACCATCTTGCTCTCTCCTCATTTCCCAGATGGGGAATCTGAGCCTAGAGCAGTAAATAACTTGTCTGAAGTCACACAAGTAGTAAGTGATGGCCCCAGGACCTGAACCTTTACCCCATCTTAACATGAGACTTCTTGTTTGTGTGAGTTGGGGAGCACGCATCATTGGAGGGGAGTTTATTATGAAATAGAAAAATAAAACAAAGCAATTTAAGATAGAACATTCCAGGAAAATGTGGTGAGAACCACAACAAAAAAGGTCTCTCTCTTGTCTCTTCACAGGCTTAGTTTTTCTCCCACAATCTCTTGTCAGTCACCCTACTTACCACTGGAAGCCTTTTTAAAAATGTGACTCTTCTGGTGATTTTCATTGTAAGTCTTCTGGTACTGAGGTGGAGAACCCGTATAATTTATGGTGAGATTTCCAAATAACTAGAGTGAGAGAACTCAGAATAATGTAAAGTGGTGGTTCTTTGTAGGTTCCCAGGAGTGTTCTCACACAAATTGTTAGCCCAGTCTCAATCTTAGACTGGAAAACCAGAGTAAGAACTCCACATAAACAGAACCAATGTTCCCATGATAAGTTAAGATTGTAAACTATTTTTTTAAGTCCCTCTCCCACCCTGGCACCTCCACTTCCAACCCCATCTTAAGATGGTACCGTGGCTAGAACACTGGACATGCAGTCAGTAAGAACTGAATAAAAATCCAGTCTCAGAGCATCTACTAAGTGTGCAACCACAGACAAGTCAATTAACTTCTAGTCCTCAGTTTCACCAACTATAAAATGGGGATAATCATGGCACCTATTTCCCAAAGTTGTTGTGAGGATCAGATGATATAATATTTGTAAAGAACTTAGCATAACTCCTGGAACACAGCTGTTGCTATTCCGTCTTTTAGATATGTCTGGTTCTTTAGGATTCCATCTGGAGTTTTCTTAGCAAAGGTACTGGAGTGGTTTGCCATTTCCTTCTCCAACTCATTTTATAGTTGAGGAAACTGAGGCAAACCGGGTTAAGTAATTTATCCATGGTCACACAGCCAGGAAATGTCTAAGGCCAGATTTGAACTCAGGAAGATGAGTCTTCCTGACTCCAGGCTCAGCACTCCATCTACTTCGTCACCTAACCTAGCTATCCACATAATTGCTTATTCGTTTTAAATGGTTGTTTTCCACATTTGGGGTGGAGGATGTTGGCCAGAAGGGGTATTCTTATATCATTTTATGTTCAATAGTAAAAAAGGAAACCTGAAAAAATTGATTATATATGAATCATGTTTTCTAAAGAATGTGTTTTATTATTATTGTAACCATCAGGTAGAATTATGGCCCCAGAAGACTTGCTTTCCTTATGTTGTCAATTGTTAAGTATAGGCACAATTAAGTGGAAAAGTCTCAGAGTTTTTTGAGGAGCCTCATGAGCAATATTCAGAATTTTAGGAATTTCATGAAAGAGCCTTGCTTCTAGGTAGCCAGTAAAAAAAAAAAGGAAAAAAGATATAAAGGATAGATTCTCTCCTTGTTATGTTCTTCCATATCCAACAAAGCTTTTTTCATAAACAAATGCCTTCAGTCCTCTCTACAAACTCATTATTGACATTTCTCTCCAAGCCATCTTGGTACATGGTTTTTTGTTTTTTAGTTTTTTTTTCACAAGACATGCACTCAAATATTAATTCCTCCACTGGGCAAGAGATTAAAATTATTTGACTTTTTGTGCTTTCTTGGAACTAATCTACTAAATCAAAGACTTCAATAACCTTGAGTAAATCATTTAATCTCTTTCCTGACTCCATTATGAAGGGAATGAACTGGATGGCCTAGATCAGTGATGGGCACACTAGGGCCTGCGGACCAGATGTGGCCCCCTGAAATGTTCTTTCTGGCCACTAGAAATTATTCCTAATCTGACGAATACAATGAGTAGGATACAATACAATGAAACTTCTAAAGAGTTGCCTTAGAAATAGGCAGATAGATGAGCATTTCCTTTCCTTTGGCCCCCTCTTTAAAAAGTTTGTCCATCACTGGCCTAGATAATTATTAGATACCTACCTTGTAGATAACTACCAGCCCCAAATCTATAACCTTTGAAGATTAAGAGATGTGAGCTGGATATAAGTGATATTTAGCCATTTCAATTCGTGTTTCAGTTGCTGTGACTTTCCTCTATTGTAGAATAACTTAAAAACTGAGTGCCTATAGGATCTTCAACCAGTTACTTACCTTCCCTTGGCCTCAGTTTCTTCATCTTTAAAGTGAGGGAGATAGACTCTAAAGCCCCCTTCAGCACTGAATTTGTACTGCTGTTTTTCTTCTCTTCCACCCCATCATTTCAATCTGCTTTTCAAAAACTGGATCAGGAGTGTATGGGTCCTTAAACCCCTGATACAACAAGCATTTATTTATCATTCATCCCCTCAAACCAATCTTTGCTTTGTTTCTTTTATCTAAATCTGTTGACTGACTAGCTGCCTTTCCCTAAATTATTCTATGCCCCATGAGTTTCACCTCTGTTCTCCAATTTCAGTACATACCTGAAATCTATACTAAGTGAAATAATAATAGTAATAATAATAACTTCCTTTATATACGTCATTGCATTTGATCTCCACAAAAACTCTTGAAGGCGGGTTGCTCTTGGTTATTGTCCTTTGTACTCAAAGAGGGCCAAAATGACATCACTATGTTGGGACTGATGTATAGTGTGTCTGACTGCGGCTGATCAGACTAATACAAACTGCGAAAGCTCTACCACAGTTTGGGCACAAAGAACCCAAAGGAACATTTGGGATGGCAATGTCTCTAAATTTGTGGATCTCATGTTTCTTTTGAGCTGCTCCAAATCTGTTTTGCTCCCAGAGCAAAGAACCCATCTTAAGGTTAGGACACTATTCAGATGGCCCTGTGCCAGTGTCTCCCATGTCTCATAGTTACTCATCCCTATTTTTAAAGATAAAGAAGCTAAGGTTGAAAAAAGTTAAGTGCCTTGCCTAGGGTATCATAGACATGCTTTCCCAACTATCTTCATTGCAAACCATTTAGCCACCCATAGCTAGAAAAGGAGCCTGGGGAAATCTATGGATTTTCATAGACTGAGATTCCCTTTGTCAGGAAACATGACTTAGTACAACTCCTAATAAATGCGGGGTCTCCAATAAATACTAACTTAAACAATGGGTGTATTCAAAATTTCTTGTTTTCATCATCAGGATCTTCTTCCTCCCTGTCCCTATGTCACTTAATATTGTCTCCTACTGCTCTTCCAGTTCTTAGTCCTCTTCATATTTCTACTTCATTCCTATTTTAATACTTTCTTCCAGACTGTGTTCCAGGCCAAGAATTCCCTCAGTCTACCCTTTCCCTCAGCTAATGATGCCTCCTCCCTTCTCGCCTTGCCCATTAGTCAGTAAAGCTTTTTGGATACTGGATCATGTCAGATTTCTCAAATGCATTTCTCTTTCTGAAAGAAAGGGAAAAAAAGAAAAGAAAAATGATTCATAGAACTTGACTCTGGGCACTGGAAAGTCATACCTCACCAAGAGAGAAGGCTGCAAAAGGATCCAGCAGAACTGCCAATGACATTTCAGCTTTTACCTGTTGGTTTTCCAACAGTTAGTGGAAATTATTGTGAAGAAACTCAGGGAAGAATTTGGCCCATTCAGTTCAGAAACAACAGCAAAAATGATTCACTATATTGAAGAAAAAAATTAAAGGAAGCAATGTTACTAGTTCTGCTACTAGTAGGACTCTCATTCACTTATTTGCTCATTTATTCATTCAAGATCTAATGGTCTCTTTGGGAAATGCCCATTCCAAAACCATTACTCCAAATGGTTCTTCTGTCATCTGATTTATGCGAAATAGACTTAGCAACTAACTTGAAAAGACAAATTCTTAAAGAAACTTTATTAAGCTCAAGAAAGGAAAAGGAGTAAATCTAATCACTTCACCATTTTGGCTACCAAAAGTTGGAAGAGTGGAAAAGAAATAGAGGGTCAAGAGAACAGAGTTGTGTAGGTGTACACTTTGAAAGTTACTGTTTTCAGCTAATTGATATGATGCATTCTTTTCAAAGGCAAAAAAAAGGACTGATCATTATAAATACATTTCAGAACACTCATTCCCCGTTGTGTATTTGTAATATAAAGGGCATTACTAGACTTCAATCCATAAAAATTAACCTTTATGTACCAGTAAAGAGGTATACATACGTTTTGTAGGTAAGTATTTCTAATAACACAGTGAAAGAATCATTTGCAATGGACCAAGGAAGACCTGAGTTTGAATCTCTTCTCAGGCTATTAGCTATGTGAACTGGTCAAGTCCCTTTACCTTTCTGAGACTCATTTTCTCATTCTTAAAACTGGAATAATAACAGCACCTACCTCACAGGCTTGTTCTGAAGAGCAATGATGCTTGGCTGCAGATTGACTTGAGACTCTAAGAGACCCTTAGAGAAAGTGGCTGAAATTGGCCACACTGTGTCTTATAAGGAATCAAGCTTGCTGAACTCAGTGAACTTAATGAGGATCTTCTGGAGAGTGAAGGGACATCAAGACTCTTCAGAACCAGAATTGTGAGATCTTGTGCATGCACTTCACTGCCATTATGCTTTTCATGCCCAGTCTTCCCTGCTCCCAGAATCTGGGTGTGCTGGTTGGAGACTATAACCCTGATAAATGGGAGATGTATTTTGTGATTACTATTCTTCCTATGTCATTTGAATAAAGGGTTTTGCTAAAAGCCTGAATCTGTTGATTGATTGGGGGAAGCACACTGGTGGGGGCTTCTAAGGTAACATTTAGAAGGACTGTCACCCACAGATTACCCCTAGAATTCTGGGAGTAGTAATAGCCATTTCCCTGGAGACCCAAGCTGTCAGTGGCAGTATGAGCTGGACAAGTGAGCCCTGAGAGGGGGGGTGTTATATATTTAAGTGCTTTGCAAACCTTAAAGTTCCATATGTAAGTAAGCTGTTATTAAAAGAAGCAATCCAAAACAGAGGTCTGCTCTCAAGACAGGTTACAGGGATACTCTGCCATTGGATCAACAAGTATCAATAGATGAGTTTGCAAAATGTCAGTATAAGGAATTAAAGAAGACCTTAAAAGATATCAACTGGAGCCTGACTAAACCCACAACCTATCCATTGTCATGAATGGCCCTTTCTACCCATCCTGGACCATGCTGTGGCTCCCTTGAAAGACCAGAGGGGCAGGGTGTGCCTGTTTAGCCCTCTGTTCTGCTCCAGATGAAATTATCTCTTTGAAAACAAATCCTTTGAACAGAAAATGTCATATCATTTGGCATTCCCTTTGCCAATACATACACAATATTTTTTTTAATTCTGTAACTCAACTTGTTTTCCTATTGGTGATCTGAAGGGTGTGTGAAATATGATGGAGGGGTACAGATAAGCTTTTGTTTTCGTTCTAGTTCCTTAATGGCATGCATTATTGCTTATCTGGGCAACAAGAAATCAAGCTGTGATCTCGCCGAAATAATCCCTGCAGATCTCACTCATTTACCCTCTCCTATCTATAAAACTTAAGGCTTTGGCACAGGATATTGCATTTCAATTCCCAGAAGTCAATAGGAAACTAGTTCATTTCCAATATGTTTATTTGATCTGAAACAAAACATTCACTGCTCCCACCTATTTCTTTAGAGATGAATCATTTCTCTTCATGTTTTGTCCTTAGCTTCTTTCCCACCACATTTCTATTCTAACAAAGGTCTATTAGTTTTTTTAAGTTTCTTTTGTATGTTTGTTATTACATAATAAGGCTATGGAATATTTAATATGTATAAGACATGGTCCCTGTCCCTACAGACTCTAAATAGAGAAGAGAAATAAACCTAGATTGACACAGGGAACCTAAACTCACCCCTTCTTTGAATTTAAGTTTGGTAAGAGCAAAAATTGTTTTGGTTTTAATCTTTGTATTCTCATCAGCTCTTGAAAGCTATAAATTGTAGCACAGCTATTGATTGGGAGTTTCCCCACCAGTAAGCTCTTTGGGGATTGTTTTTTAACTTCTTATTCACAGTATTTTGCACAGTAGACACTTAAGAAATGTTTGTTGATTTGACTAGGCACAGAGCAATTGCTTATTTAATTGAAATGGAATTGGATTGAGAAATTATATGCCCAGTCCTTTTTTATTCTTTATAAAAGAACAAAAAAGAACTAAAGAGAAAAAACAAAAAAAAAATCCTTTTAGCCAGATCAAGAGAATCTCTAAGGTCTTTTAAAGCTCTAATATTCAATGGTTCTATGATTCTAAGCCATACATTTAGAGGTACTTATAAAAATGTGGGGAGCCAACTAAGTGCCTCAGTGGATAGAGCATTGGAACTGAAATAAGGAAGGCCTAAGTTCAAATCTATAGCTCAGATAATCACTAGTTACATTTCCCTGGGCAAGTCACTTTACCTATGGTTGTCTTAATCCACTGGAGAAGGAAATGGTATCTTTGCCAAGAAAACTCCATATACTGTCATGAAGAGCCACACACAAATGAATGACTAAACAACAATAAAAATGTGAAGTAATACTTAGCTGAAAGAGGAAAAAAATGGGAATTTGATAGTGTTAAGAAACAGAGCAATATTGTGGAAGAGAGTTGGATTTGGCATTAGAAAGAACTGGTTTAAATCCCATCTCAGATGCTAACCGTGTGATAGTGAGCAAGTCTCTTCTACAGTCTAAAGTTCCCTACCCAATAATTCCTACAATACTGACTTCACAGAACTGTTGCAATCACCTCTATTACAATCATCTTTGCAAAGTACTTTGAAATTTTAAAGCATGCCAGTTGTTATTCCATTTGCATCAAGTTAAGAGAAAGATTTTTCAAAAAAAATCATCAAGCTATTTAATTTCTACAATTTAGCAACTGACATTGAAGCAAAGTAAGCTCCTTGGGAAAGAAATATGGTACAGTGGAAGGAGGGCTGAGTTGAAAGTAAGAGGACCAGTTTGAGTCCCAACCCTGACACTTGTGAACCCTGGACAAATCCCTGAATTTCTCTGGGCCTCAGTTTCTTCATCTGAAAATGAGAAAGTTGGACTCGATGATCTTGAAGGTATTGAGATCTTGGACTTAGAGTTGGAAGAGAACTTAGAGGCCATCAGGTCTAAGATTCTAATTTTATAGATGACAAAAATAAACCACATAGAGATTATGTGACTTGTTCAAGGTCACACAAGAATTGAGACCAATTTTGAACTCTGGTCTTCCTGACTCCAAGACTAGGACTCTATGTTTTAATGCTGCCTATTCTATCCCGGCTCAAAATCTCTGGTCCTATGATAAATGAAAAGAAGGATCTGTCTTACATACAAGTGGAATACAATCATATTGCCTTTAAGGTAGAAAATTTCTTAGAGGTTATTTACTACATATCCTAGCTAATAAGGACATCTTCAGCTACTCATATGGACTTTGTCTGCTATAAATCTATATTTATGATTCATGTCTATGTATCTTCTGCACTTGAGTCCTCAGGGGCAATGAGCATGTCTTGTGCATTTTAAATACTTCATAAGACTTAACCTTCTATGTAATACAGACAATAATTTCTTGTTATTGAAGTGGAAAACATAATTTGCATAAGGTAACTTAAGGACATAGTGCCAAAATACTTTTTTCCAGTTATCCAATTATATAGATTTGTAGATCTTTAGATAATTAGAGTTGTAAGGGACTTTAATGATTATCTAATTCCAACCTCTCACTTAAAGATGAATAAATTGAGGTTTAAAGAGACATGAAATCACTTGGCTAAAGTCACTCGGCTAATAGAAATCTTACCTCAAAGTGACAGACCTGGGGCTTGAACCTATCTTATTCCTAGTCCAATACTTCCTGGGAAATAAGTCAAAGTCTCTTTTAGTAAATGAAAATAGATTTAACAAGCCTATTTTCTAGTTGTTGGTTACATTCAGATTCTTTTGGCTTTCAATATGTTGAATCTTCCCTGCTAACACAAGAATTTGGACACAGTGTTTTCGTGGTGTATCAGAAAATCTCTCTGGTTCATTATTCTACTCAAGTATACTCTCAATTTTAATAACTTACTTATTTTGCTTCCCAAATAATCTTCCTCCCACTGTAAGAACTCAGACCAACAATGATACAAACACATAAAACGTTTTACTTATATGAAAAAATCAAAAAGAATTCATATCCAACCCTATCCTATAAATCATGTGCTCTTAACTTTTTTCATGTATCATGAACCCCTTTGGATTGACAAATGGTAATAGGATATGAACAGGCAATTCTCAGATGAAGAAATTAAAACTATCTTTAGTAATATGAAAAAATGGTCCAAATCACTATTAAAGAAATGCAAATTAAAATAACTCACACCTATCAGAATGTCTAGATAAAAGGGGAAAATGATAAATATTGAAGGGGATGTGGAAAAAATTGAGACACTAACGCTGTTGGTGGAGCTATGAACTGATAGAACCATTCTGGAGAGCAATTTGGAACCATGCCCAGAGTGCCATAAAACTGTGCATATCCTTTCACCCAGCAATACTACTACTACGCCTGCACCCCAAAGAGCTCAGAGATAGAGAAAAGGGACCTCCTTGTACAAAAATATCTATAGCAGCTATTTTTTGTGGTGGCAAAGAATTGGAAACCAAAGAGATGATAATCGATTGGGAAATGACTGAACAAGTTAAGGCATACATTTATAATGGAATACTATTGTGCCATAAGAAATTGTAGGCAAGATGATAAAAAAAAAACCCTGGAAAGACTTATCTAAAATGATATAAAATGAAGTAAGCAGAACCAGGTAAAATGCTGTACACAGTAACAATAGTGTATTACAATCAGCTTCAAATGATATAGCTATTATCAGTGATTCAAAGATCCAGGACAGCTCCCAAGAACTCATGATGAAAAAGGCTCTCCACTACCATAAAAGGAACAAATGGAGTCTGAATGCAGATTGAAGCATGCCATTCTTCACTTTATTTCCTCTATAACTATTTCTTTAATATATTTGATATATGTCTTGTTTCACAACATAATGAACATGGAAATATGTATTGTATGATAATGCATATATCACCATATCATATTATCTGCCTTCTTAGGGAAGGGGGAGAATGTAATAATAAACAGAGCCAGAAACCAATGTTATGATAGAGGGGAGATAGAAAGAGAGTCTATGAGGTGAGACTCTCTTATAGCTCTCCCCTTCTGCCAAATATACACTGAGAGATTTTGAGGGGGTATCACCCTAAAACTGGGTGACCTGGATGGTTGTGCCACCCCACAGGAGCTGGGGGCAAGGCTTCCCTATAAGATGAGGTATGGGAGACCCCAATCTGATTCTGAATGAGGGCAAGATTCATGCAAGCCTCCCCCAAGGTCAGCCAACTTCACAACATGTGGTCTGGCTTCAAGATGGAGGCAGCCAGACCAAGCTGTGATTCCTCCCCCTTGTTGTCTCTCAGGCACTCTGGAACATTATCTGACTAACGAATGGCTTTTATTATTCGCAATTTAGGGGTTGGGGAAAGGGATGAAGGGCAGAGGGATTTTGGGGTACCCTCTTCTCTATTTCTATGGGGTCCATCACTCAGGTGGGAACCTTTGGGGTTCCCATTCCTAAGTGTCTCCCCTCACCTCTTCTCCTTCTGTTCCTTTTTTAATCCTTTTCTATAATTGTAAGTTAGACCAGAAAGGGTCTCTCAGCAAGGTTGGGTAATAGGGGAAGGAGCCTAAGAGATTGCTCCCAAAATGGAGTCCCAAAACTTAGCTAACTCAATGATTGAAGTCTTGCTGGGTGAGATGTGATGGAATCTTTGACCAGGGAATCAGGGTTTCAATGTCCAAAGAAAAATCCTCAAGAAGCCCTCAGGACTGGATCCAAGCTGGGATGTCATCCTCACAACCTCTCCTCCTTCCTCGACGAACCTCTGCCGGAAGACCTTTTCTCCTTCCTCTTCCCGTGGAGAAATACCCAGAATTATCTCTGGTCTTAACTGTCACCAACTGTCACCAAATGTCAGCCACTCCTTCTCTGGCTCCTCTTGCTCCACCCACCTTGCACAAATCCCATTCTTACAAGAAGTAGGGGAGAGAGAGAGAGAACATGGATTGTAAAATGTCAGAAAAAGACTATTAAAAATGCATTGACAAGTAATCTGGAGAAAATTAAAAATTAAAAAAAAGAAAAAAAAATAATAGTGAAGTCAACAAACCCCTGTTCAGAGTAATGTTTTTAAATTATTTAAGGAAGTTCTAAATTTCAGTTAGACATTAGTAGAAGTAGATACATTTTTTTCCCATTCAAGTTCATGTGCACCTTGAAATCTATCCATGTGCCATTTAAGAACCTCTGTTACAGACAGATATCTTCCCTAAAATTAGCCCTAATCTCCCTTTTTCTAGAAGGTGTCAAATAACCCCCACTTTGGACAGGTCCCTCATTCTCATGACCTATGGAAGTGAAGTTCAAGCTACTTGGAAAGTCACTTCTATCCTTAGTCTACAAGGTTCCCTGCTCTTCCAATATCTTGGTCTTTGTTCTAGATATGTACCGTGTTGCTTTCATTGAAGCTGTATCTTTTTTGTCTCTTTCATTTGAGATTCCATCCCCATTGCCTTTTTCTCTCTAATTGAGGTCCCGTCTCTACAAAAGATATAGTTCAGGCCTCTTCCAGATCCTCATCTTTGTCACCACTCCCATTTCCATCTACTGTTGACTACTATCTTTAGTACATTGCCCTGCTACCTCTAAGTCATGGAAATCCCAATTTATATCTTCCATCAGTCACCCATGATCCTCTTTATGTAGAAGCAGCTTCTCTCTTGTACACATGCTCTGGGAGCTTCTGGTGCAAAACAGAGAAGTTATCTCATTCCTCTTGGCACATACCAACTACAGCAAGTTTAAGGCTATAACTTTACACCTCTTCAAATTATAACACCATAGAAACTTGGAAGGTATCTTGAAGATCAACAAAAATAGAAATTCTCAAACATTTTTGCAGGCTATAGGTCCCTTTAGAGATCCAATGAAACCTATTGACTCCTCAAAATAATGTTTTTTGAATGCATAAAGTAAAATACATAGGATTACAAAGTACTTTCTGTTAAAATATATTTAAAATTAGATTACAAAACATTCATAAAAATATTTTTAAAACATATTTATGGATTTCAGGTTAAGAATACTTGAGTTAGGTGCTCTCTATATAGCTTAAAAGTTATTTTCTCCTGTTTTACCTGTTTCTCTCTCTGAGTTAGTTTGTTTGAAGCATATTCACCAACCAGTTGTCACATCTAACTCTATCCTATTGCTAAACTCTTTATTATTCTAAGCTATTGTATGGTACCTTGTCCCTCTAGTGGTCACCTAGCTTCAAAATGATGTAAAAATCTTTCCTGGAGACCATCTGCAATACAAGAGAGTTATCATATTCCAATAAATGTCCTCAAGGAGCATTCTATTTTACTTCCTGCTAGTATATTAATTGTATTTTAATTCAATTAAAAAATTTTAAGGCAAACGTAGATTATTGGGTCTTTAACATAGGGAAAGAACTCAAGAGAGGAAAAGATTTTTAATCAAGGTCACACAAGGATACTCAGAACAAATTCTCCTCAAAGGATATTATAAATCTAACAACAATCTAGAATGCCCTCAAAAGACTTGTATGCTAGCATCAGGATTTCTGGTCATCTGTTGCTATTTTAATTCATAACAATTCTGAAGAAGATTGTGGAATCTCTTTACAATTTATAAGAGTGTTGACAACTATCTTCAGAAATGACTTAAAGTCTGTTCTGCTTGAAACTGATGGGATGGACCAGTTGCCCTTTTGTGGTACAGTTGACTTAGCCTTGATTTCATAACTTAAAAAATAAGATGTGATCTTGGTTCAATTTGGAAATTTACCCATAAGCTCAGCCACCCTAATCATATACCTTAACGAGAAAAGAGAAGCATGTGTAACAAACAAAACTATTTTATGAGACATTGTTTCCCTTATCTTCTTTATAGAACTTATAAGGAAAGGTGCAGGCCATTTTAAATAGTCTCTGGCAGTTAGTTAACCCCTCTGATGATAGTCCAAAAAGATCACAAGAAGCTAATTTTTGTGCCTAATTATTTTTTGAATACTAAGAATAAAATGTAGCTTTCCACCTTCAAGATTTCCTCTGAAAACAGAACCATTTAGATCATAGACTGTCAGCTTATAAAACAAATGCCTTAGCATTAAATTTCTTCTTTTATCTTTGGTTCATTATTTTACAAATTATTTCATCCAAAGACAATTAATAACTAAAATGTCAAACAACTATCTAAAATTTTTTTAAAATGGTCACATCGTTCTTCTCCCAGAGCTCTATAGCTGCTTTAAAACTTAAAGACTGAATGTAATAAAAATATTCTTATGTTAGACATTTAACTTAACCTGAAATTTATAGTGATTATTCTGATTAGTTGCCATATAACATAAATCAGTAAATTTGTGCATATGTGTCTATATTTTTAGGTTTTTAATACCCCTTAAAAGAGGAAGGGAAGGGGGCAGCTGGGTAGCTCAGTGGATTGAGAGTCAGGCCTAGAGAGGGGAGGTCCTAGGTTCAAATCTGACCTTAGACGCTTCCCAGCTATGTGACCCTGGGCAAGTCACTTGACCCCCATTGCCCACCCTTACCACTCTTCCACCAAGGAGCCAATATACAGAAGTTAAGGACTTAAAAATAAATAAATAAATATTGAATTCTATAAAAAAAAAGAAAGAAAAGGAAAGGGAGAAAGAAAGGGAGAGGAAGAGACAAGACAGAACAAGGCTGTGAGGGGAAATGAGGCAGGAAAGAGAAAAAAGAAGGAAGGAAGGAAATTGGGAGGGAGGGGGACAGAGAGAGAAAGAGAGAGAGATTTCAGTTTCATATAATTTAATATAATTAACAATAATATACAATATAATAAATAATAATAATTAATATAATTTTCTCCAAAGACACTGTTTGCATTGGTGGGGAAGTATGACCCAAACTTGGGGTTGGACTATTATATTTTTATTATTCCTATTCTTGCCATCCTTCTATTGCTGATACTGTTTTCCTTCTAAGAACATAGAGACATACTCTTTTTCTCAGTCTTCTATCCTATCTCATGAGGCAGGAAGCTGAATTGGAAAGAGTTAATTTGATGATGCCCATGATGATGCTATCTTGAAAAAGATGCTACTTGTGAAAAAGAACAACTTTCCCATTATAATGGCTAAATTGGTGTTTTGACTAAATAAGAGTTATAAAAAAGTGGTCCCCTATTATTATCCCTTAAGTCAGGAAAACTGTTAACAGCTTTTAACAATTTTGTTTAATTGGAATATTAGTAAAAAGAGGGAAATGTGGAAGAAAAAGAGGTAAGGACACAGCCTAGTCTACCCTAAATGCTGATCCAGTGAAATGAAGCTCACTCAGAGCTTCCATTCTCCATATGGGAATCCTAGTCACTCACCAGCAAACGGGGCAGGATCCAGGAAAGGTCCCAATGTGGAAAAACCCTCATGAACTAAGCTCACCAAGGCAGCAGTGAACCCAACAAGAAAGTCCCCGACTCCAAGAAACTCCAAAGCCAAAAGTCAAAGTCCCAAAGACAAAATCTCCAGTTGAAAGGCCCAAAGCTCCAAGTCAAAGTTGAAGTCCAAAAGTCCCCCAAAAAACTCCAAAGGAGATGATCCAAAGAGCAGAGACTCCAAAGAAGAACTCCAAAGGAGAAGTTTCAAGGAGAAATCCCTTGGACAGGAAGTTCAGGACTTTTTATAATACTTTTTCTACATCAACTTCTTGTCCCTTCCCCACTTTATGGGAACCAATTGCAGTCTTTCAATTTGCCTAGCACTACCCAGAGGTGGGGCAGTGGCCTCTGGAGTTATCGCCCACTCTAGCAAGTGACTTGTGAATTCTCATATTTAGTGACTGGTGAGGTACTAAGTAGGGGTACTTAAGTTGTTGATTGATTAACTTAAAAATAGACAAAGAGAGTTTGATTCACTCTTCACACCATCTGGTGACCAATTCCTATTGAATGGAAAGGGAAAATGGGGAAAAAAGAGAAGAGGGGAAGGAATGAGAGAAGAACAAATACTGTCTCAATATCTGGAAATGTTCAACAGTAGTTAGTATCAGAAAATGAGCAAAAGAAGTGGGTTAGCAAAGAAAGTGGGCCCCTTCCCCACAGTGACTGCTCCATTCAGTGATGGCTCTGGGGCCCTGGCTGGAACCAAAAGCAGTGCTCTGGAATTCAAGGCTGTTCCCATGAATAATGGGTTCAAAGTTCTGGCATCTGAAGGATGTTGATAGTGATGTTGTGACTTGCATGGACATAGTCCCTCCCAGGTTTCCCTCAGGATGCCTTGTTTCTTCAGTTAGAATGGTTTTCCTGCCCTTTAGGTGGCCACCTTCATTTCTCTTCACACTTTCTACAATGTAGCTAAAATGATTTTTTCTGATATCTTCAACTTCCAGGTTCTTCTTCCCTCATGACAATACTATATAAACTTATGTGTGTATACACATATATAGTAAATTTTTTTATACCCTATTCTCTCCTTTTAGGATGTGAGCATAATAAAGGAAAACACTATAAAAGCTTCCTCCAAAGTGTGTGAATGGAATTAGCTCACTCTCATTCATTTGTTCAAACTCTAGCCACCAGGAATAATGTCACTTCACCCAACTTAGAATTAAGTTGGGAGGGGAAGGTCTGTTACCCACA
The DNA here is from genome assembly GCF_016433145.1 of Gracilinanus agilis. Taxonomy (NCBI): domain Eukaryota; kingdom Metazoa; phylum Chordata; class Mammalia; order Didelphimorphia; family Didelphidae; genus Gracilinanus; species Gracilinanus agilis. The sequence goes on from NC_058133.1 coordinate 324,486,060, forward strand.
CATGACAGTAAGGAGCAAATCAAAAACAAGGGACAACCCAAAACAGGGTTGAGACTACCATTTGTCCACTTGAAATTGGAGGTGGATGCAGGAAGTGAGGAAAGATGCTATATTTTAAATATGATGGTAACTTCCTTTGGGGGGAGGTTGGTGCTTTGAACTTGGTGTTGTTGAAGGATCTCTGGTGAGACCTCAGACGGCTTCCCTTTGAATTGTCACATGGCTAAGTTAGGCTGACTTCCTTTCTCTTCCCTTGGCATTTCTGGAGGCTCTAGCCTCAAGGAGGCCTCTTTTCTTAGAGGAGGCCTTGCTTCTAGAATCCTTGTTTAATTAACCTCTGTGCCCCTCTGCTGAGGCCTCTAAATTCCACCTGGTTCAGGCCTCTGTTCTGGGCCAGAGTTTCTCTCTCTCAATTCCCCTTCCTTCAACCTTCTAATTGTAAATAAACCACCATAAAAGTCATCCTGATTTGGGTCTATTTTATTTTGAAATCGAGTTAATCAATTTCTGGCGACCATACCTTAAATATCTGGTTTTCACCTCTTACAAAAGCTCAGCTCAAACCTCTTACAGACCTGCACTACCAATTCTTGACCTTATCTCCAACTGCTAATGTCTTTCTCTCTAACAACCTTATATTTAACTACCTTGTATTTATAGGTATCCATTCCACATTGGGACTTTTGCAAAGTAGTTTCTATATATTGTGGACTGGAATAAGAAATTAAATGGGATTTTGGGGGGGAGTTTTGCAGGAACCACATACAACACACAAAGGTCAGCAGATAGCACAGAAAAAGTTTAGAAACTCAGAAATGTATAAAATATATTTGTCATATTATATGATATTAACATATTTTAACTTTTAACATCATATATACAGCTTCTTTTAAAAATTAAAATAAGTAAAATTAAAATTTGAGAAAAGAATGCAAAAGCCAACAGATGACACAAAGGATAGAAATGTAGTGATATCTAAAAATATTTAGTAACTCACAAATGCATACATGTATGTACTATTGTTTTCTTAGTATCTTTTGGAATACATGCATTATCCTCAGTATTATTCTCAAATTTGTTTCATTTTTAAAATTTTCATGTTTATTTCATTTTTAATTTCTTTTTCCTACAGTATTTTTTATTTAACATTAACCTATACATTGCCTTCAACCAAATACTCAACCCAAATTTTACAACAAAATACTATAAACAACCCATAAAAGAACAAGAAAAAATTCAGACTTCTTCTCTGCTACAAAGGGAGGGTCAAAAAGTTTTACATGGATTTTCCAGATTCGAGGGACACCAGTGCCCTTAATTCCCAGGATGTGGAAGGGATACTTGTATTACTATTTTCAATGTAATTTATAATATAGATATATATTTGGTATATAATAACATATGTATATATTAACTCCCTTGCTATATAAATTCCTGATAGTAGAGAATGTTGTTTTTGTCTTTGAATCCTTAGTACTTAGCAAAGTACTTGGAACATAATGGGTGCTTAATAAAATATTTGTTGATTGATTGATTGAGCCCTAGATTCTTTTTTCAGGAGTTTTTCTACTGCCTGATAGCAGTTTCAGTTTTCTCTTACCACCTTCTTCTGAAATAGGTCATTAAAAAAATTCTTTATCTTGAAAAAAAGGAAAGAAAATACATTTCTTTCCTTGCATCCCTCCCACCCCTAAATTTACTATGCAGGCAAAGGGATGTAAAGAAATGATCCAACTAACAGTTTGAAAGCATATTTTTATACATTTTATTGGCTTTATCTGCTGAGAAATTGTTTTGAGGGAAATAATATTCTGCACAGGACTTCGTTCCCCACCATGTACCTTCCTAGAATCCATCATTAAATCCATCATTATGCTTATAAGGCATTATATATTTGTTTCTAATTACAAAATTACAGTAGTCTGGTGTTCATTGAACAAACTTGTGTGTGTTGCCACCAGTAAAACTATTTTAAGCACATGCCAATATAATGCAAACATTTCTAACCAAGTTTCAGTTCTCTTTCCTACCTATACCCCTCCACCTTCTCCCCACCTGCTTCATCCTAAAAAGAAAACAAATCCTTCTATTGATTCTTAACTTATTGAGTTCTAATAGCAGCTAGCTGACACAGCTGATAGAGTGGGGACCTCAATTTAGGACCTCATCTCCCTGAGTTCAAATCTGGTCTCAGACATTTCCTAGCTGCTTGACTCTGGGCAAGTCACTTAAACCTATTTGCCTCTGTTTCCTCATCTGTAAAATGATCTGGAGAAGGAAATGGCAATCTACTCCAGTATCTTAGCCAAAAAAAAACCTCAAATGAGAGAAGAGTCTGACACAACAAGATGACTGAACAGCTACATTATCCCTCTAGGAGTGCAAATCAAAGCCCATCATCCTTTCTGTCTCAGTCCCTGATCCCTGGTTCAGATATGGTGACTATAAATTCTTTTAAAATATGTCTCATTCAGATATTATGTTTCCACACCAGATGAGTCCTTCTCCTTCTCTAAGGATTAAGAGCTGACAAAGCACAGGAATTTCATTCTAATTGGTTCTAAAATCTTGTGGAACTGGCTTGAGGAAAATAGGTTAGACTGGGGTTATTTAAATTATCTGAGGTTTTTTCCAGGTGGAGGTAGATGATAGAAAACAAGTATTTTCCCACTTATCCTTTTTCTAGAAAAGCCAGAGATAAAGTTGACAACAAGCCTTACAATTCTTGCATTCATTACGATATATACAAGAATATATGTATATACATCTATATAAATATACAATATATGTCCTTATTAAGATTCATAAACATATATAAACTATAAGGATGATATTAGAAATTAAGTCTTGTTGCATTAGTTTAAAGGTAAGAAGTGGAGAAACTGGCTTGAGAAAGAATTGGAGTTTGAAACAGATCTGAGACAGAGTGTCACTTTCAAATGTTGATAGTGTGGAGGGGAGATGTAACAGTTTTTCTGTGGCAGTTGCTCTCTGGAAGTGGCAGTTGCTCTCTTTCTGAGTGCTGGTAGCAGGTGACATCCTCTTTTCTCTCTCTTCTCACTATCTGAAAATAGAAGGAAAGGATGGAAAGGCCTGAAGGAGCTAAATGAATTCCTTTTCCAACTTGGGAAACACTGGTGACTGTCTATTGCTGTTTCATAGATTGTTTATCTCTGAGAAGACCAAAGAAAGACCTAGTCTTTGGTTTGGACTCTGAGTCTGCTAAGGCCCAGAGCCCTAACTTGGTTCTTACTGAGGCTCAGCCAGCTAGTCTTTCTTATTTTTATAACTTGGAGACAAAGTTAAAAATTATATATTCTTATAAGGATAATAGTGTTAGTTTACTGTAGAATAGGGAAAATTTGGGTTAGTCAAATGAGGAAGGATCAGTATAGCCTGTGGAAACAGGAGAAGCAGTTCCTTGCGGAACCAGGAAGTTTTATTTTAGGTGGAGTTAGAAATCCTTTTATATCCTTATATTCCTCAATAAATAATTTATTTTGTGTAACAAGAGTCTCCTTAGTGTCCTTGCACTTGGACCTGAAGAGAAGTTCACTTATGAGCTTCACTTCACTATTATAAACTGAAGATATTTTGTAAGCATAGCAAGGAGAGTACCTAATCAGTTTATATCCATAATCAATTGAGTGATTATTTTTTCAAAACACAACATATTTTTTTAAAAAGTCACAAAGAATATAATAAACGAAGTATAAATTCCTTGATCCCCCTGTAATTTGTAATCTAATTAAGAAAATAAAAAATTTGTTGTGCAAATCACTTTGGGGGCAGTATTTGGTACTTGTGGCTTTGTTGCCCAAGGGAACTTGTGACAAGCTAACTCCTCTAGCAATGGAAATTAGGACCTGTTCTGCAATTTATAATCTTAGAGGAGGAATTCTTAACTTTTTTGTACCATGGGCTCTTTGGCAGTCTGATGAAACTATTGAATCTATTCTCAGAAAAATATTTTTAAATGCATGATTTGGGGAAGAAAATGTATTATAAAGGAAATCAAATATTAGTGAAAATAAAGATAAAATATTTCTCCTTTCCAAATCTACCCATAGCCCCAGATTAAGAATGTCTTATGGAGTTTTCTAGGACACAGAGAGATTTGGTGACTTTCTTAAGTCTTAAGGGGCTCACAGGCAGCTTGAAGTTGCAGTACATGAACTTGAAAACCTTCACCAACTTTGGTCTAGGATGTCAAGTAAAATGCCCAGAATCACACAAGTCATTATGTGTCAGAGGGGAAACTTGAGGCAGTCTTCTTGACTCCTAAAAGGAACAGCTATCTATCCGTTATACTACATGGTCCCAGGTGTGTGTGTGTGTGTGTGTGTGTGTGTGTGTGTGTGTGTGTGTGTATGGCATAGTTAAATGAGAACTAGACTTTAAACCTGAAGAGACAGGAGCAGTGATTCCAATTCCAGTTCTGATTGGTACTAACTGTGTGATCATAAGCAAGTCATTTAACCTCTTTGAGACTTAATTTACTCCTCAATAAAATGAGGATAATAAAACATACTGTATAATTTACAAGGGTGTTGTGAAAAATTGTCTAGAATTTGTTCTTTGACCTGAAATTAATTTTATTTATCAGTCCAAATAATTCTAATGTTAGCTTACTTTTATCTGCATAGGTTGTACCATCCAAGTCTATTATAATACTCTTTTGTTTGGACAAAAATATCTTGCTGATATGCCTAATGTCTAGAAATGCTTATTTCTGTAACTAATGTCAAAATACATCATTATTTTAACTGGAAAATGAAGGGGAACATAGATTTTTCATGTTTTGATAGGGTGTGGTCTGAGCTGTGTGACTAAGGCAGAAAAGAGATAGAGAGCTGAGGAAACTTCAGAACTAGGGATATAAGGATATAGTTAAATAAAAAGTGGACTTATAATTTGGGGAGAGAGAGAGAGAAAGAGAGAGAGAGAGAGAGAGAGAGAGAGAGAGATTGATTCCAATCCCAGCTCTGACTGGTACTAGCTGTATTTTACCTCTTTGAGGCTCAATTTCCTCATCTATAAAATGAGAATAATGAAACTTGTGCAACATAATTTACAGGGATGTTGTGAGAAAATAATTTTCTATAATTTGTTCTTTGACCTGAAATCTAATTTAGCATACATGTTTAACCTATTCATCTAGAATAGTACAAGATGGAGAATGGTTACATGGCGAAGAAATAGAACTATTCACCAATTAGACTCCTGAAATCCCATAGTCAAATACTCCAGGCACAAAATCTGTAGTTAGCATCAGACGTGTTAGAAGTACCCCAAGTGATAATATTTAAACCATAACAAAAATAATTGATTTTAAAATCTTTTCCATTTCACTTACCAGCTATATCTCTCTAATAAAGAGGTAAGCTTTTAACCTTAATTTCCTGTTCAGACTGTCTTAAGATACTTTGGGGGGGGGTATAAAAACCATTACTTTCTGTCTTTGAATCAATATCGTATATCAATTCCAAGGTGAAAAAGTGGTAAGAACCAGGCAATTGGGGTTAAGTAACATGCCCAGGGTCACATAGCTAGGAAGTGTCTGAGGTCAGATTTGAACCCACAAAGCTCCATTTCTGGTCTGGCTCTCAATCCATTCCCAAGGATACTCTGTGGTAATAAAATTCAGCTGTCTCTTCTAAGAGACCCAGTTAGAAATATAGATATCTTGAGCTGGATAAACATTCTAGGTACTATGATGCATTAAAACTACACACACTCCCCACCTGATATCTCTTACTTCTGGAAAATGCCCAGTTTTAGATCTTTATTCAAACGCATTTTGGTTTGGCTCCATGGATTCAGCCCAACATCCTATGACCAGTGGTGGCATCTGATAGAAAGCATCTGACTGGCTACCTGGATTCCAACTTTATGAGCTCAGGGCTATTTCCTAAGAGAGCAAATTTCTCTTAACAAACTTCTTTATGTAGCTTATATCAATGAATCTCTAAACTAATCCAAATGTGATCTTTGTTGGTGTCAGTTTTTGCACTGAAGATCTTTCCAGTGATCTTAGCCTCTTTGTAAAGAATAATTGTAGTTCTCATATATGGTACTTCGAGGTTTACAAAGTATTTTCCTCATGGCACACCTACCTGATATGTTGTACAAATTTTATTATCTTCATTTTGCAAATGAGGAAATTGAAGCCTGGAGAATTAAAGTGACTTGCCTGTGATCACATTACTAGTAACAAACAGAGCTAGTCTTGGGACTTCTGTCTTTTCAGGTAGCTAGGTAACCCAGTGGATAGACCACTGGTCCTACAGTCAGGAAGACCTGAATTCAAATGTGATCTCAAATATTTATCAGTCATGTGACCCTGAGTAATTCCTTAATCTCTGTCTGCCTCAGATTCTTTGAATATAAAATGGAAATCATAATAGCACCTACCTCACAGAATTATGTGGATAAAATGAGATAACAATTATAAAGCACTTAACACAATGGCTGGTATATAGGAATATACTTTATTAATAATACTATATTAACTAATATAGCAATTAATAATTAATATAGTAATACAATTCCAGCTTAACAAATACTAAATCTTTGCCTGTTTTTTGGACTTTAAGTATGCTATAATGACTTCCATTTCTGCTCTACCTAAATGAGCCATATAATAGATTTCACATTATAAAAAACTGTTCTCCTTTCAAGATACTACATTTTGATTCTCCCTTATAGACCACCATCCTCTATGATTGCAAGCTCTCATCCTTCCACCTCTTCCATTTTCTCTTCAACCTACTCTCTGTCACTGCAAGCTCACATCTCTTGATCTCTGTTTTTTCCTTCATCATTCCTGTTTTGACTTTACTTCCCTCCCTTATAGTTTCCACATTATGGTCAGTTATTTCAACAATAGCTCCAGCGTTGCTTTTTGTCCTACTGATTCAGCCTTACTAATTTTGGACCCACCACCTGCTTTATCTAGTTCAGTTTCCAAATCTCAAAGAACTTCTGGAGGAATTAGACATTTAGTTTCCAAAACAAAACAAGCCTACAATTGAGCAAAAAATCCTCAAAATTCCCAATTATTTAAAAATAGTTGGTGTGTGTATTATTTTGAAGAAGCTCCAGAAGAGATCATATAAAGGACATTTTCTTACCACCTCTGGATCAACTGAGAAATCCAATTTTAAAATAAATATCTATTTTTCATAACTATACAAATATGGCCATTACATCCTTCTTTACATGTACATATGTAAACATACCTGGTGATGGAGAAAGTCACAAAATCATGCCAACTGAGTCCACAATAAACTTACACCCTCTAACTTTAAGTTAAATTTCAATTTCCTCATTTGCCATCTTCCTCTGGCCTCCCTACACTGCCCTCCTCCAAAAAAAAAAGCCCCTAGTTCTTCCTCCTAACATCTCTATTTTGGATGAAAGTATTACTATCTTTCTAGGTACTCAGGATCTAAATCTAAACCAGGATCTAAATCAATAAATTCTACTACCTCAAAATCTCCTAGCCTACTGCTTGATCATCTTGTCTCAAATCTTTCCCACTCCTGTTCATTCTCAATTCAGTTGTCAAATTAATATTTCTGAAGCATAAATCTGGCTGTATCATACCCTTCCCCTATTGAATAAGCTCCAGTGGCTTCCTATCACCTCTAGGATCAAATATAAAATCATCTTTTTGGCATTCAAATTCTTCATAACCTGGTTCCCTCCAAAATTTCTAGTCTTCTGATATTTGTACCCCTTGGGATGCTCTCCAACCCAATGATACCATCCTCTTTGCTGTTACTCACTCTAAACTCCCAACAGGTTCATTAACTGTTCCCTCTGCCTGGAACACTGTCCTATCTCAATTCTTCTTCCTGGCCTCCCTGGCTTCCTTCATGGCTGCCATATTTGTTGTTGTTGAGTCATTTTTCAGGTGTGTCCTACTCTTAGTGACCTCCTTTGGGATATTTCCTTGGCAAAATTACTGAAGTGGCTTTCCATTTCCTTCTTGAAATCATTTTACAGATGAGGAAGCTGAGGCAAACAGGACTAAAGGATTTACCCAGGATCACACAGCTATTAAGTGTCTGAGGCCAGATTTGAACTCATGGAGATGTCTTGCTGACTTGAGACCTAGCACTCTATCCACTGTGCCACCTAGCTTCCCTCCTGACATACAGTAGGCATTTAATAATTTTTTTTTACTAATTCCTCTGTCTTTTCCATTCCACTGACACTGCTTTGTTGTAATATTCAACTTGGCAATATTCTCCAAGGGAGATAAACCTGAACATATAATGGCATACACAAAAAGATAGATCATCATTTGGAAGTAGGGAAAGGGGATGATATTGCCAGATAGCAGTAATCAGGAAAGATCTCCTGAAGAAGGTGGTCTTTAGGGTACTGAGAGTCTGGGAAACACTAAAAGAGCTCCACAACAGAATACAGGTTTAGGGGACCTCCACTTTCTCCCCAACTTTAATAACTCTGACACTGACCTATCTGTCACTAATGCCTCATTTAATTTCCTCATTTTTTTTTGACTAAGGGGGGAAAAAAAGGTGATATACTCAGTGAATATTGGGCTATGTCAGACAAATGATTCCTGGGGCTCTATTATCAGTAGAGTCAACAGATGGGAATCACTCATTTGCCCAGTGAAATAACAAAGCTTTTATTGAAGGTCTCAAAATACCCATCACAATACTGCACTTATATACCCTGAGGACACGTGGCAGGAGTTTAGTTTTATGTAACCAGATGATTAGGGCACAGCAACAATTGAAGCTGAAATGTCTGTTGGTTTTTCTGCCCCACTGATAGCATCAGACCAATATTTGGAACCCTCGATGGCAGGTACTTATCCAGGAGAGAGAAGATTAAACTCTAATATCTGTGATAGGAAACATCAGAGACAAAAAACTTATGAATGTCCCATTAGGTTCCAGGCCTCTGGCACCAGCAAAAACAGGCCCCACAGGCCAAGATCCTGAAAACTTTAGATGCCCTCAGTGGAGAGTAATGAGATTACTTTCTGACTAAAGGTGTCATTTTGCATATCTCTTCATTGGGTATCAAATCCCAGTCAAGATATCTTGCATTATTCCTACTCTGCAATCAACCAGTCTTTATTTAGTGTGCCTCATACTGCTTCTAAGGAGAAAATTGTCCTGGGTGTCAAACATTCAAGGGGGAAAAAATGGACAGTGATTTGTGGTTTGTAAATTGAGAACTGGTTACAAAGTACACTGAATTTAATAAAACATATTTATATAATTCTCTAAAGTTTAGAAAACATTTTTTTCTCACCACAAGGCTATAAGGTAAATCAAGAATTGTATCATCCCCATTGTACAAAAAAGGGAAAAATTATTATTGTTATTATTATTTTACAAATGAGACAATGTGATTTGCCTAACTATATGATCCTGTGACCTAGACTTGAGCTCTATATAGCACATACTATCTGTACAAATTTGGACAATTCCCTTAAATTCACTGAATCTCAGTTCCTCAACTATAAAATGTGGACAGAAAGACTTGTACAATTGACCTCCCAGGGTTCCTATGAGGAAGGTAATATGCAAACTTTAAAGCACTATACAAGGATAAATTTTTCTTGTTCAGACACTGAGAAATAATTATTTTTACTGTGTGCAAAGCACTAACCTAGGCTTTTGATATCCCAGAAATGATTTCAAGTATCAAGAGCCTTAAGAAGAAAAAAAACACACTAAGCAAATGAAAGAATGAAAAAGCTTTCTCAAGCAATTACTGTGTTAAGTACTTATCCAAATGACTGGAAATCAAAATACAAAAAATTGGATAGTTATTGTTTTCAAGAAGATTATATTCAATGGAGAAAAACCACATTTAGGGGACTGGTGGTCACAGAGCAGTATTTAAGCAATCATGGGGATGGAAAGAGGAGTCAAAGAGCAGTTGATTTGAAACTATACTAATGCCATATTTGTTCTGTATCTTAATTTAGACAATATTTTTATCACTTCAATTAAATAGTTTAGGCAACATCCTACAAATGATTTGTAAACCAAGTCATTAAAAAACAAGAAGTCAGATATTCTCCTGTAAAATCTTTCTTTTTAAAAGTAGTGAGAAATAATACAAATTGTACTGAACAAAATCACATCTCTGATTTGGGGAAGAAAAAAAAAACATGGTTCTGCATTCACCAATATGATAGTCATTTTTTTTAAAAAGAATAAAAGAAATTAAGTTGAGAACTCATAATGTACCTGCACTAAAATAAACCAGGAAGATCAATTTCTCTGTTGAGTACCTGCATCAAAATGAACACAAATATTTACCTAGATGCATTTGAAAAGGAATAATAGACTCCTTCCGTGTGTGTGTTGCCAATGTTTTCCAAAGAGATGAGCCTCTATGATCTTGTGTTAATGGTTACTATTAAGGCTGTAAATTGAATTAGCATTTGGTCCCTTTCACACATTAACACCAATGTATGGCTTAGTATAAATTTTGAAACCATACATATAAACATATGTTTGAAAGAAATGGAGAAGTCGGACAATAAGAATTTCTTATTTTAATTTGTTTTCTCTCAGAACTTGACAAATACCAAATAAAATAAACATTTCCATATACAAACTAAAGTAATTAGGATTACACATGAATTTCTATCACATAAGGCTCATTTTCTTAAGTATATAACAAATTCAATATGTTACTTTCAAAGTTGCCTTGCTCATCTGTATTTCCTTCAAAACTTTCTTTGCTTGTTTCTAGGCTTCTAAAAATGTATACATATATGACATATTTACATATACATATATAGATTTTAATGACTTTTTTATCTTTTCTTCTCTTTTTTTCTTTTGACAATATCATTGGTAATTTCTACTCCAATTCTCTTTATCAATTACAAAATTAAAAGCTTTACCAAACAAAACAAATTTGTACTTTAGTTATGACTAAAACTGTCTTGTTTTGTATTTGTAAATCATTGTTTTGGAATTATAACCAGAAAGAATTTAGCTGAAGCAAAATTTTTCCCCAAAAACCTTGCTTTAACTTTGTATGAATCTTTGTTTTTCAAATATGTTTCTTGTAAACAATATATTGTTAGGTTGTTTTCTAATTTATTCTTCTATCTTCTGTTTTATGAATGATTTCAATTCATTAACATTCACAGATATACTAGTTCATTGTGTATTTTCCTTCATCTTGTTCTCTTATGCTTCTTCCTCTCTTTACTCCTTACTGCCTCTTTACAAAAAAGAAGATGATGAGAGAGAAGAAATATGCTCAATAATGGTGCTCTATTATGGACTTAATTTGTTTTTACTTTATTATCTTTCTTCTCACCTATATGCAGATTCTTATACATTATTTCTTTCCTTTTAAACTGCTTTTCACAATTCACCCTTTGAGTTTAGAGTTTGTTTTGCTTGTAATTAATCCCTTCTGTAACCTACCCTTCCTATTATTAACCTCTCCTATTTCAATGTCTAGTTTAATGTATGTGTCCTCTTCCTCTTTGACCACTGCAGTGAAATTGGGGTTTAAGCAATACCCACTCTCCTGTCTCTTCCTTCTTTTTTTTATATAGTCTTCTATTGATAATCTCTAATTATATTACATAACATTTCTGCCCATTCTCTTCTCTTTCTCCTCTTCCCTGGTGTATTCCTTCATCCCACCCTTCCATTTCTTTTAAGATAATAAAAAGAATGAAAAAAAACACATGAAGGCCCATTATCTTACTTAATTTCCTTTATGACCCCTGATGACTTCAGAGTTTTAAAGAGAGACTTGTAAATGTAAACATTTTTTCTTTGAATAATCTCTACTCAACATTTCCTCATGTTATCTTTTTCTGTTTCTCTTGACTCCTATGTTTATATTTCAAAGTTTCCATTTAGTTATGATCTTTTTCATCAAGAATGCTGGAAAGTCCTCTGTTTTCATTTAAAATTATTTTTCCTCTTCAGAATAATGCTAAGTTTTGCTGAACAAGTTATTTTTGGTTGAAATATCAAGTCTTTTTCCCTTTTTGGTGTGTTTTGCTTTTTGATATGTTGTTTTCCAAGTTTTCTGTTTCTTTTAAATACTATTTGATAATTTCGGGGATCCTAACTGATTCCTTGGCACTTTATTTTTTCTACTTTCCAGATGCAAAAGAATTTTTTTTTCCAATGGCCTAAAAACTCTGGATTTTGACTATAATATTTATAGAAGTTTTCATTTTGGAATTTCTTCTACCATGTGACATGACTTTTTTATATTTTCATTTTGCTTTGCAACTCTAACAATTCTGCAAATTTTATTTTATGATGAATCTCTCTCTGTCTGTCTGTGTCTCTCTCTGCTTTGTAATGGCTTTCCAGTAACATACTGATTCTTAAATGACCTCTTCTTGATCTGTTCTCTAGATTAGTTTTTATTTAATGAGATCTTATATTTTCTTCTACTTTTTCAGTATTTTGGGTTTGTGTTAGCATTTTTTGTTTTTTCACTGAGTCATTAACTTCTGTTTGATCCCTCTTGTACTAAAATGCTAATTCTCTTTCTTCCAAATTCTTACTCCAGTACTTTCATTTAAAATATTATTTTAGATTCTATTTTCAAACTTTTGCTTCATTTCTTCCAGAAATACTAGCCGACCACATGTCTAAGCTATAACTTTCTTTGAAGCTTTGCTTATAGAAGTTATTTTTTTTTCTTTTTGATTTTTGTTTTGGACATTCTTGGCACAGTAGTAACTCTTTGTCATAGAAATCTTTTTTTGTTTATTCATTTTTCTAGCCTTAATTCCTGAAATGGAATATTGTACTGGGCCAGTCTATGTTCACTTCTGGAAGGCCTTGTTTAGTCCTGATTTGTATTTTCTGTATCCCTATTGTTGTTCCTCTGAGCATTGAGCATCACCTTCTTCCAGCATCTCAGGGATGACTCATGATATGAAATTACAAAATTTTCAATATGCCTTAAGTGGTCTGATGTTGATTGAAGTCTGATTTCTGCCCACTTATTTTTACCTTTGCCATCTTTTCTGGGGATAGAGCTGTGAATTGGTTCAACTATTGTAAAAAGCAGTTTGGGACTGTTACCCCAAATTGCCACACTATACTTACCCTTTTATCCAGTAGTACCACTTTTAGGATTATACCTCAAAACATTAAAGTGAATAAAAGGACTTCTATGTACTACTTTATTTCTAGGTATTGATTTTGCAGTGGCAAAGAAAGGGAAAGCGAGAATGTGCCAATCAAATGTGGAATGGCTGAGTAAATTATGACCTATGTATTGTGCTGTAAGAAATGATAGAGAAAAAAAATTCATAGAAACCTGGGAAGTCATGTGTAGCTGATTCTGAGTAAAAAGAGAAAACCCAAGAGAACAAGTTATATATTAACAACCACCTAGTGAAGGAAAAAATTTCAAAAAAAAGATTCAGTTATCTTTCATAATTCCAGAGCATCATGGATGAGTCATATTATGCATCTCCTAATAGAGATTATGTATTAAAGATGTAGAGTGAGATATACGTTTTTGAACATTGTCAATAAAAGAATTTTTTGTGTTTGACTATAAGTATTTGTTACAAGAGTTTTGTTTATATCTCCATTCCCATCTGAGAAAATAATTGCTTGTTAATTGAAAAACAATTTTAATGATTAGAGGCTTCATTCTCAGGCTTTCCTTTTTCAAAAAGTATTTTTTAATTATTGTCAAATATGTATAAGACCACTCCTGGATTTTCACATATCATCTCAATTAATGCCTTTTATTTTGAAAGATTTACCTATTTGCTTAAGAGTCAACATATAAAAAGAATGGTTTGCACTAAGAAAATTCAAAAGGTATTGGTAAGGAAGTTATAGGCCTAGTAATAGAGATTGTCTTTCCTAACTACATCCTTTTTCTCTATCCATGAGCATAAATACCAACCAAGTATCCATTTCACAGGGGCTGATCTATCTGTTTTATAGTTATAGAGAAGAAGAAAAGAAGTTTCTTTTAACATTTTTTTTGCCTAAGAATACAAACTTTCTAGCCATACCACTGAACATTATAATCAGTCATCAGGAAGTTAATGAACTAGAGCAAAAGAAGTTATTTAGAAGGTCCTAAGTAGAGTCAGCCATTATATGTGACTCCAGAAATGAGACAGACCTAAGGGAAAATCTTAATGTGACTCATTCAACTGTGACAAACCTCAGAAGGAAGGGAAAAGCCCTATCAGTTAGATCAGTGATGGGCAAACTAAGGCCCACGAGTTAGATGCAGCTCCCTGAAATGTTTTATCCAGCCTAGAGATATTATTCCTAATCTGACGAATACAATGAGTAGGATACAATACTATGAAACTTTAAAAGAGTTGCCTTAGAAACAGACAGACAGATGAGCATTTCCTTTCCTTTGGCCCCTTCTTTAAAAAGTTTGCCCATCACTGAGTTAGACCAACAAGCAAAGATTTATATACCATGGTACCTAGAACACAAAGAGTGGAGGATGCAGGTAAATGAGTAGTTATAAAAATGAGCCCTGAACTGGCCCATAATTAGAAAGAAATCAGAATTGATTTAAAGAAACTCAAACGGTATGTTTAACAAAAAGCAAGTGAAAAGTCTCAGAGAAATATAATATATTGTAATCTTCCTTTTATCATTTGGCATGATCTTAATCAGAATATGTCCTGAATGAGAAGGGAAGAACTCTGAGTTCATTCAAGCAGACACTGACATCTCTCTTCATTATTTGAAAATAATATCAGGAAAAAGGAGGGAAATGGTCAAAGATGTCATTAGTAAGATATAGTGATTTTATGGAGATGTTGAATCAGGAAGACTCATCTTTGTGAGTTCAAATCTAGCCACAGACACTTACTAGCTATGTGCCCACTCGACAAGTCATTTAACACTATTTGGCTCAATTCCCCATTTGTAAAATAAACTGTAGGAGGAAATGAGAATTTACTACAATATTTTTGCCAAGAAAACTCTAAGTGGAGTCATAGAGAGTCAGACACCACTGAAAAAAGCCTGAACAACAACAGTGCCTCTCTCATCAAATCCAGGTTTTTTACATCAGATATCCAAGAACCTTTCCAATTTAGGATCATCTTACCTTTTCAACTTGATTTTCCATTATTCCCTATATGAACCCTCTGTTCCACTTCATCTAGTCATTGCTCTCTCTCTCCCCTGGAATGCTATCCATTCCTTCAACTCAGCTTATATCCTTCCTCTTCCATGATTCCTCCTTAGCTGTTCCCTGCCAATAATTTTTCTACATTCTGGGAATCTCCCCAGAATTTACTATATGTGATAAGGTTTGGAGGTAAATGTTTGGCCACTGGAATATGCTTTCTTGTTTTGATCTTTGGTTGTTGTTTCATGTCAATAAATGTCCTCTCTGCAACAAGGTTATAAGTTCCTTGTAGGGCAATATCATATTCTTCTTTTGAGTCTCTCACACTGTCTTCTATGACTTTTTTTCTTACATTTTGTTAATTATACTTTAATTAAATTGCTTTCTTTAGTAGTCCTATAGATTTTATTTTATTCATTTTAAAAACATCATTCTGAGGAGGTATCCATAGGCTTCACCAAACTGTAACACACAAAAAGGTTTAAAAATCCACAAGACCACATAATCAGTAGGGCTCAGCCAAGACTTATTGAATCCAATTGAATCATCAAAAACAATTATTAGATAAACATTCAAACATGATAGTTATAATTATTATGCAAAGAGAATTAAGCAAGCATAATCCTTACCTCCTAGGAAGTTATAATCATAGGTATTACTTCCAATGAGAGGTGGGCTGGTGTAATGGATATTGGGTCAGTCTTCGAGTGAGGATGACCTGGATTCAAATCCTGAACCTTATGAATACTGCTTGTGTGACTTTTGACAAGTCAATTAAATAATCAGTGCTTCATAACCATTCTCTAAGACTGTTAAATGATACAGTCTAAATTGGCAAAAGATCTTTGTATGTGGAAGAAACCACAGCCCTGGATCATTAAAAAAAAACTATACATCAATATCTCTAATCATTATAAGTAGATATCCTCTGTCAGATATTTAAAGAAAAATAATTTCCAATCCTGGTTTAGGTAGGGAAAGATAGAGACCAAAGAAATCTTTTCAAATGCCACCCTCCTAAAGTTAAATTTAGACTAATGAAAAAAGGTTTGGAGTGGTGCTGACTTGATCTGAATTCTTCCACTCTGAATTCTAACAATGGATGGCCTTGTTTCCATTTACGTCATACAACTTGACAGATCTTTTGATTTTATTTTTTAAAGATACTCTTAAGAAAGTTTGAAATTTACAAAAATGGCTCTTCTAAATTTTTATTAATCTGTGACCTTTTCAAATGTTAAGTTATGAGAAGTTCCAGTGTTCTGTGATGCTCGCTGACATTTATTTAATTTCTGACATTATGGATCAATTGCAGAAAATCTACACTTTCTTTGTTCTGTTCCTTTAAGCTCAATAGTACACTCCAAGGCACTAAAAAAGTATAACTTGAATCAGATAAAATAAGTCCAGTAGCTTCATGTATTTTTCTAAAGCACAGTTTTGAAGGCAATTATAGTCATGTCCTTCTCCTACTCAAGAATCCTCAGTGCCTCCACACTACGTCCTGAATAAAATCTGAATTTAGACTAGTATTCAAGTGCTTTTAAAATTGTGTGTACTTACATAATTTTTATATCCCCTGTCATTCCAGAGGGGTGTCTGATATATTAGAAAGATACAAAAATTGCTTGAATTAAAATAAGCATCAATTCATATTAAAATGTAAATGATGGAAAGTTTTAAAAAACAATATCTAGAGAGAGATCAAGAGAGCAAGAATTAAAAGAGAGACTGATAAAAAGAAAGTTGAAGGACACTCTACATCTGAAAACACTTAGTTTTCAGTTGCAATAATTCATTTGGATTAGATTAGCTTGCTAGATTTGATTTTTAGGGAAAGAGTCATCTTTCTTTACTCTATTGTCAATTTATTTATTTACTAGAGAAGTTATGTAAGGCTATCTTTGCCAAAGCTTTAGCTATTAGGCTGTCACTCTCCCCTATGCAAAGATCAAGTAGTAGGTTTTCCCTTCTAAAGGAAAACAATGAAATCTTCTATGAGTTTCTGACCTTTCTTTTGGAGTTGCTCTTGATCTATTTGTTCAGTTATTTTTAGTCATGTGTGATTCTTCATGACTCAATTTGGCATTTTCTTGGCAAAAATAGTAGAGTGGTTTGCCATTTCCTTCTCTGGCTCATTTTACAAATGAGGAAACTGAGGCAAAGAAGATTAAGTGAATTGCCCAAGGCCACATAGCTAGAAAGTGTCTGAGGTTAGATTTGAACTCAGTTCTTCCTGATTCTAGGCCTCCACTGTGATACATAGCTTCTTGATCTGTACCTCTTCTTTTAAAATCAGAAGTTTAAAGTAATAGCACCATTGCTTTAAGCATGGATGTTTCTACCACATTCCAAATGACTATTTTAAAATATTTTTTTCCTCCCTTAGGTGGCTTGAATTCCAATGCCAATGCTATGTGTTTTCACATCTTCTCCTAAAGTTATGCTTCATTTCCCCTTGTTGATAGAACTCAATTCCACAACAGTTCAATATGGTCCCATAAAAAGCAATTTCCCTTCCTAAAGAGGCATAACCATAAAGCAAATGACTTCCACTGAACTGGTTTTCCTTATCTCATTATCCATTTCAATGCTGTTAAAGTGTTCCTTTCACAGTTAACATTTCTCTGTACAGAAAGAGCTATACTTATTCAATGGCAAGATGCAAAATAAAAGTCTAACAAGTATATGTCAGACTTTCAGAGATGGTCTTGACTTCTATCTATATTATGATAAGGGTTTTGACCTAAAGCAGAAAAATAATTGTCAAATATCAGAGAAGAAGAGTTAGAAACAGAAATTTCTGATGCATTTTAGGAGATAAAGCCCTTGATAATGACCAAGGTTGGTCCTGAAAAGAGATGAGAAAATATCCCTCCTTGTTTTCTTTGTAGAGGTGGGGAATGATGGATATGGAACACATGGTTGATAAGTAGGTTTAATGTTGCTGAATTGCTTTTTTTCCCCTTTTAAAATAAAAGATTGCTAATTGGGTAGGGAAAGGCAAGAGATAAATTCAGAAAAGAGGATGACACAAACAAAAGAAAAAACATTTTAACATACTGGTTCTTTCTGTGATATCCAGTGAATAGTCTGTGGATTGGTTTGTTGAACTAATTGATAATTAATTTACTCCTAACTGCATAGAATATGCAAAAGACACCAATATGATCTAGAAATAGATGCTTTTCTTTTTAACACTTACTTTCCATCTTAGAACCAATACTGTGCATTGGTTCCAAGACAGAAGAGTGATAAGGGCTAGATAACGGGAATTAAGTGGCTTGCTCAGGGTCATGCATCTAAATGGTGTCTGAGGTCAAATCTGAACCCAGGACATCCAATCTCTTGGTCTGGTTCTCATTTTTTAAGTATTTGAAAGCTATATTTCAGTAGAACAGATTTCCTTTGTAATTCTATGTATTTTATTTTAGGCATCCATAAAACATTCTAAGAAAAGATCTATCGATTTCTCCAGGCTGCTAAAGTAGTCTATGACTAAAAAAAGGCGGGGAGGGGGAGAACTAACAATTTCATCCAACTCCTGCAGTTTACAAATAAGGAAGCTGAGATACAAGATATTAGGTGACTTACTCAAAGTCACAGAAGAAGCCAATAGCAGAGCAGGAATGCAAACCCAGACTGCAATTCCAGTTTCCTTTCCATTGTACCCCAAGGATATAGTTCTTGAGATAACGGATGGCATCATAAGTTGCTCTCTTTTTTTCTTAATCATGTCACCCACTAGAGAATAAAGGAAGAAAAGAATATTATGACACTCCAATTTTAGTGAACAAATCAGCATGTGTCACCACTCAAAGCTATTCATCTTGAGGTAAAGTTTTCAGATGAATCATAAAGGAGAAAGGAGCAATTGCTTAGCTGAGAAGGGAAGATGATTGTGCCACTAGAAAAGATTTCAGGGAGGAAGATCAGCACAAGAATAGGAAAAGGGAACAAAGAAGTCCAAGGAATTAGAACCAGTATGATGATATAAAATCAGATTCCCAAGCATTTTACTCTTTACATTGAATTCTGCCCTAGATCTCTTCCATCTCAGTGGTGAACAGCTTTGACAAACATGCATCTCCCTGTTTTATTTTTTTCCTAATGATAATCACAGGGTCAATAAAAGGGATTACTTTTGTTCTCATATCACAAGAAACTTTAAATGATTTTGATGTATAAATAGGAGATTTCTTGTTGGAAAAGAGCCATTAAGGTAGAATTTCTGTTCTTTGAAATGAAATGCTTTCTCATATTCAGCCAACAATAAATGCAGTGAGATCTTTATTTTTTTCATCTTTTAGTACAATACAGAGTTTAAGGTGAGAAGGGATTCTCAATAGATGCTAAGTTCCTACAGATGCCATACCTTGAGGATGACATTATAGCTAAACAATCCCTAAGACATTTCAGAAAATCCTAGAAAAGATTTAAAACCAATAAAGAATTTGGTCTGACTATCCACACAGGAAAGTGAATGAAGTTTGTCTACTGCCAACACGTCTACATATATCTGGATTAAAAAAAAACTATAAGAACTTGTCACCAGTATGTATATCTAGGACAAAAAGTACAAATGGAAAATTAAGTGGGTCCAGAAATGAATAAAAGAGCAGGAGAGTAACTTGCCTTCAATAAATTACAAAACTTGTTTTTTTTAATAACCCTTACTTCTTGGAGAAACAAAACATTTTTTAAAAAATATATTAATATTGGGGGTAGCTCAGTGGATTTGAGAGCTAGGCCTAGAGACAGGAGGTCCTAGGTTCAAGTCTGGCCTCAGCCACTTCCCAGCTGTGTGACCCTGGGCAAGTCACTTAACCTCCATTGCCTAACCCTTACCACTCTTCTGCCTTGGAGCCAATACACAGTATTGACTCCAAGATGGAAGGTAAGTGTTTTAAAAAATATATATCAATGTTATGACAATTCTTCAATATGACTGTGAGATTTGGAACACCATAGAATCAAAAATGGTTATTAGAGGGCAATGAGAAGGCACATATAGCTAAGGAAGAACTTCAGAGAAGAACAAGAGTAAAAGGTGTCAAGAGAAATGTGAAATAAGGCAAGGAGCTAATATTATGAAAAATAAATAAAATAAACCATTGGTTAGTTTGATTTAAAAAAAAAGAAAATCAATTTATCTGGTATAAAAAATGAAAAAGGTGAAATCACAACTAATGAAGAAGGAATGAAAGCAATTATTGAGTGTAAGTTTGCCCAAATATATGTTAATAAATGTGACAATCTAAATGAAACAGAGGAATATTTATAAAAATATAAATTACTCAGATTAACAAAAGAGGAAATAGAATACATAAAAAATCATAACCAAAAAATAAACTGGACAAACTATCAAAGAATTGAAAAAAGCCATGAGGTCATACAGATTCACAAATAAGTTCTACCAAACATTCAAAGAATAATTAATTTCAACACTATGTAAACTACAATTTAATATTGTACTAGAAATACTAATTATTGTAATAAGAGCAGAAAAAGAAATGGAATGAATACAATAAGTAATGAGGAAACAAAATTATCACTCTTTGAAAATGATATGATATTATAGATAGGGAACCCCAAAGGATCAACCAAAAAAACTATTAGAAATTACAGACTTAGTAAAGTTGCAGGACACAAATTTTTATTTACCACTATCAAAATTAAATGACAAGGGATACAGAAGGAAATTCAATTTAATATAGCTGTAGATGATATAAAATTCCAAGGGATATATTTCTACCAAAATAAACCCAGGACCTATATGAACACAATTACAAAAACTTTTATACAAATAGTCAAGCCTAAACAATTAAAAAATACTAATTTCTTGGGAATAGGCCAAGTCAATAAAATAAAAAGTATAATATTGCCAAAATCAATTTATGTATTCAGTGCCATATCAATCAAAATAACAAAAAAATTATTTCCTGCAGCTAGAAAAAAAATAAGAAAATTCATCTGGAAGAACAAAAGGTCAAGATTATGAAGGGAATAAGGGGAGAAAAAATACGGAGCAAGGAGGCCTAGCTATACCAGATCTCAAACTACACTACAAAGTGGTAATCATAAGAACAATCTGCTATTAGTTAAGAAAGAGTAGTGGATCAGTGGAATAGTTCAGGTAACCAAAAACAGTGGTTAATGACCACAGTAATCTAGTGTTCAGTAAACCCAAAGTTCCAAACTATTGGAGGAAGAACTCACTATTTGACAAAAACTAATGGAAAACTGGAAATACAGCAGAAACTCGGCATAGACAAGTACTGTACACCATATACTAATATAAAGTCAAAATGGAAACTTGATTTAAAATAAAAGTTGATACCATAAACAAATTAGGAGAACACAGAAAAATTTACTTGACAGACTTATGGATAAAGGAAGAATTTATGACCAAAGACACAGAAAACATTTGAAAAATTGAAATGGATAATGTTTATTACATTAAATTAAAAAGAGTTTATACAAACAAAAACAAAAGCAATATTAGAAGGGAGACAACAAATTGGGAACAAATTTTTATATCAACTATCTCTGACAAAGCCCTCAAGCTCAAATATAGAGAGCAAAGTCAATTTAATAAGAATACAAAGTAGTCTCCAACTGATAAATGATTAAAGCATATGAAGAAAATAAAACTATTTTCATCATATGAAAAAATGTTCCAAATCACTACTGATTAGAGAAATTCAAATTACAACAACTCTGGCATACTACCTCTCACTTTTCAGGCTGGCTAACATGATAAAAACAGATAATGATAAATGTTGGAAGGGATGTGAAAAAATTGGATCACTAATACACTACTGGTGGTATTGCGAACTGATCCAACCATTCTAGAGAGCAACATGGAACCACTCAAAGGGGCATAAAACTATACATACCTTTTGACCCAGCAATACCACTATTGGGCCTGTATCCCAAAGGGGTTAGAGATAGAGGAAAGGACCTATTTGAACAAATATATTCTTAGTAGCAGTTTTTTAGTGGCAAAAGATTGGGAACTGAGGGGATGCCCAACATTTGGGTAATGACTGAACAAGTTGTGGTATATGGTTGTAGCAGAATACTATGGCACTATAAGAAATGATCAGCAGGATGATTTCAGAAAAAAAAACCTAGAAAGGGTATAAAAACCGATTCAAAATGAAATAAGTAGAACTAGAACACTGTATACAGTAACAGAAAAAGTATATGATAATCAACTGTGAAAGACTAAACTATTATCAACAAAACAAGGTTCCACTATAACCCAGAAGGACTCATAATAAAAAATGCTTTCCATCGCCAAAGAAGGAACTGTTGGAGTCTGATTGCAGATTAAAGCATGGCATCTTTCACTTTATTTCCTTCATGAGTTTTTTCTTCTATAAGAGTCATTAGAACACTCCTTCCTTTAGTTCCATTAGATCTTTCCTTCATGAGTTTTTTCTTCATAACATTGGCACAAAGCAGGATCTATATCCTCTCTGCTGCAGGATGGTTGAAAGAGGGCAAGAATTGGGTACATAGGTTCCAATCCAGACTCTGATATATAAAAATAACAACAATAATAACCACTAGAATTTATCAAGCATTTTAAAGTCTGCAAAGCTCTTTCCCCATGTTATCTCATTCAATCTGCTGAACAATCATCTGAAGTAGGTTCTAATAGTATTCCCTTTTTACAGATAACAAAACTGAAGCTGAAGAAGGTTAAGTGAATTGCCCAGGGGCATATAGTTGCTCATAAGCTTCTAAGGCAAAAACAAAAGGCATGGTTTCTTGATTCCAGGTCCAGCATCCTTCCTACCTTGCCATCTGGGCCCACAACCATGAGCAAGTCATCTAGCTTTTATGTTCACTTTCTTCATCTATAAAACAAATATAGAAGTGTATTTGAATTATCCTATTTACTTAGCTATTGGAAAGTGCTTTGTGGTCTTTAAAATTATATAAACATGTAATAGTATTTTGTTGTTGTTATTTAGTCATTTCAGTCATGTTTGATTCTTCATGACCCTATTTGGGATTTTCTTGGCATAGATACTGGAGTGGTTTGCCATTTCCTTCTCCAGCTCATTTTACAGATGAAGAAACTGAGGCAAAAGCAATAAATGACTTGTCCAAGGTCACATAGCTAGTCGGTGTATGAGGCTGTATTTGAGCTTAAGGAGATTATTATTCCTGACTCCAGACCTAGTACTCTAAACACTTCACCACTTAGCTGCCCGCATTATTATTTAAGAATAGAGTAAATTAGAGAACAAATGAGCTTAATAGAACACGCAAAAATTTTAGTATTTTCAATTAAAAGGTAGGGATAACATTTAAAATAAGAAGAGAGAGAGAATCAGCATGCTGTCATGGATAGAAGACTTCTGGGAGTCAAGAAGAACTAGGTTCAAATCCTTCCTCTGACATGTATGGATGATGTGATCAAAGATAAGTCCCATCCCCACTAGCACCCAGTCAACTCTCTTACACTTTAAGTTAAAGATATTGCTAGCTGAGCAGCCAAGGGCAAATAATCACTTGAGCTTTTTCGTGTCTCTGCCAGCTCTTTAAATCTAAGACTGAATCTTGAGGAAAGGATTATTCACACCTGGACATTTCCTGAATTCTAGTCCTGACTGTACCATTAGTTATATGGCCCAAGTAAGTCACTTAATCTTTCTTGCCTTAGTTTCCTCATTGATAACATAAAGGAATTAGTTAATACAACTTTTAGAGTCCAGCTATAAAATACTACAACTCTATTAGCACATCCTATCTATCTCTATTTATCAAGTAACCCAGAAGTTTCATGTAATTGGTTTTTAAAGAACCCTCCCCACCATGATATATAGACACAAATACACTAAATGTCATGGTAACACATCTCTGGGCCTCAGTCTCATCTAGAAAATGAAGGGCTAAGATTAAATGATCTAAAGTCTCTTTCAGTTCTGTCATTTTAAGAAAATGAACATTTCCCATAGGAAACTATTTAGAATGAGAGAATGACATGATTCATGTTTTCCTTTTTTTTTTTTCTTCCCTTCATGTAAGTGTAATCTTTTATAGAGGAATTCACTGGTAATCCTATAATGATATCTGAAGGAAAATCAGTGAGGAGAGAGTAGGTTTGATTGTACTAACCATAAATACTAACAGTTAAAGTTAGAAATAACTTTGGGAAACCATCACCACAAAGTCTATGGTTAAACTAAAAATATCACAATACAATTTGATGGGGGATGGATTGCTGTGGTTCAGACAAGAGTTGGGTTTTTTTCTTTATTTCAGGGTTGTTTTTTTTATGTGAAAGGTCACTACAGAGTCAAACATTGTGCTTTATGACAGGCTTTCTCAAACGTTTCAATTAATGAACCATTTGGGGGGGAACAGAAGTCCCCACAAATGGATTATTCTATCTACTACTTTCTATTCCCTTCTGTGATAGGATTAGTCCTATTTACCAAAGGGTTCCTCTTCTTTACCTAATACTTAGAGATTGTTGTTTGTTTGTGTCTAACTCAATGTGAACCCATGGACTTTGTGCCACGATGGCATTTTCTTGGCAAAAATACCAGTGTGGTGTGCCATTTCCGGCTCCAATGTATCCTCATTTTTACAGATGAGGACCTGAGGCAAATAAGAGTTAAGTGGCTTGCCAGTGATACAAAACTAATAAGTACCTGAGAGTGGATTTGAACTCCAATCTTCCTGATTTAAGGTCCAGTGCTCTATTTACTGCATCACCTAGCTGTCCTTAATCCTTAGGGATCATATTTCAACAAAAGAAGACAAAGTTGTCCTCAGGCTGATTTCCCCTCCAAAGCAGTTTCCTGTTCACCTAAAGACATAAAAAGTCCCAGTTGTCAGGAATTAGGATATGGGGGACCAGAGGGACTTTTGAAGACTAACGTGAAAATGTTCTTCACCACACTCTGCCCTAATTTCCATATGGAAATAAGAGTGCATCTAGAAAAGATAAAAACCAATGTATCTTTGTTGCATGTCCTTGCTATTTAAGGGTAAAGTAAATCTCCCTTAATTAACTGTTCAACGAATTGCAAGGGCTTCATTTTCTACCCAAATCAAGCCTAACTGAAGAGAACACTAATATTAGATCTGCCTCCTTTACCTCCCCATTCCCTATTTTCTTTGGCCCACTTCACTGTTGGCCACTTGGTCCTCATGTAGCATTTCTTCCAGAAGGGGTGAGAACAGCTTGGCTCTTCATAGACTTCTAGGATTTGGATTTTTTTTTCCTTCTAACTACAGGAGGCATTTTCTTAATAATTTCAGAATGGAAGACATGAGAATGAGAAGACAGAATGGTGAAGAGAAGAGCCTCTTTTATGACATAAAATATTAAAAAATAATATTTGGAAGATATTTTAGTCTAAAATCTTAGACTCATTGGAATGAAATAAACTTATCAGTATTTGATCAATGTCAAAGAGGTGATTTCCTACTTAGAAGTCTCTGATTTCTGTTGGATCAAAGAAATAACTGATTTCTTTTTGTTTAAATAGAAGCATTAATAAAGTTCAGTAAGGAAGAACTTAATCAAGTTCCCCAAAATTAGGACACTTACTTTTGTATGAGGTGACCAGACTAAAAGGAGAAGAATCTTGGTTTAATTCAGTGGCAAGGAGCATCTCTTTGGCATTTAAAAAGGAGCAACTGTTTTAAGTAGGTTTTTCTCTGTAGGGTTCATTTGTATTATCATTATAGTTTCATTTGTTAAATTTTAAAACTCTAAATTTAAATTAAATGCTTTTGCTTTACTTTGTTATGGAATTTCATCCTGTGTTTAATTACAATTAACAGAGGGGAAATTTTGCCAGTTTGCATTATCCTTCAGAAAGGAATGTTTTTTATATTTAATAGGTGTATCTCTCACAGGCTCTCATATCTCTCACTATAATCATACAGTATAGTACTTTTCTTCCACACATACCTCCTTTGGCCCTATTTTTAACAATAGATTTTATTGTTACTTTAAATTTTTCTATTATATATATATATATATACACATACATACATATATACTTTTTGAGTTCCCTTTGGATTTGTTTTACTTGGAAATTTTTTTTCTCTTGATTTTGTGGCTATTTTTTTAATGTAATCATGATATGTATTCTTATTAATTTTTATCTCTTCATATATTTCCCTTGTTTTCTTTATTTTCCAGTATTTGTCATTTTGAATAACATAATATAATCCATTACCTTCAAATATCACAATATATTCAGTCATTCCCCCAAATAATTGTATTTGTGTTATTTCAAGTTATTTTGTCTTAATAAACAAAGCTTCCATGAATATTTTCATACATACACAGCTTTTTACCCTACCAAGAATGCCTTTAGTGCCTAACCTTAGTAATGGGATCTCCAGGTCAATGCACATGAATAGCTTAACAGCTCTTGATGTATATTTTCATTTCATTTTCTAAGAAAAAAAAATCACAGCTGCTCTAGCAATGTAATATTTGACCTAAGAAACATGAACATGTTTCTCCATGTTCCTATCAGCATTTAATTTGATTACTTTAGCCTATCTGGTTTTCAGTTAGTATATATTATCAGAACCATATTTTGCAAGATAGATGTTTAGACAACAGATATAATCTGTTGCTAGGACCATACTCTTTCCGAAATAAGTCTTTACAGCTTGGTCCTACCCAATAGAATTTTTGTTCCAGTGCCACAGTCCCTCAGGGACGCAGGATCACCACTATTGTATGATGAGCATTAAAAGTAAGACTTTTACAGAATATTTATGTTCCCTAAACCATTGTTGTCCCACAAGAAACTATATGTGGATTATGTGTACGCTCGGGTTTAAATGTATTACTAATTTCAAGCAGGGGGAGGAAAGGCTTTATTATTGCTTTTTTTAAATTTATTTGTTACATTAAAATTTCCAGGTCTCTCCCACCTTTTCTCCCCTCCCCATAGTAGAGAAGGTATAATTTAATGAATATATATATATATATTTATAATTATGTCTTGCTTGTTTCTATTTATCAGATCTTTCTCTGAAGATGGATATACACATAATTCTTTATATAATATTTCTGTTGCTGTGTATAATGTTCTTTTAGTTCTGCTCATTTTACTCTTCATAATTTCATTAGTTTTTTCAATGTTTTTTCTGAAATTAACCTGCTCACTATTTCTATTCTGTTTTTGGATGATGTCTCTAGCCTTGGTCTAGAACTACCAACTAAGGAGTGACATTGACTTCTTAACCAAAATCATAAGTGGCAACAATGCTATAACTGACAAACTTTTTTTTTGTGCTCAGTATCTTACCCAGAAAGCACCACATGCTGTTCTAATTTTTTACCACCCTATGGATCAACAGTAGGCTGGCTTTCTCTCTCTCTCACTCTCTCCCTTTCCACTATATATAAATATGTATAAAAGGTTTCTAAACTTTACAAAGGAGTCATTCTGAATATGCATGTATGTATATATGCACATATGCATAAATATATATTTGTTTTGTTTTGTTTTCATTTTTGAAACCCTTATTTTCTGTCTTAGTATCAATTCTAAGATAGAAAAGCACCAAAGGCTAGGTAACTGGGGTTAAGTGACTTGCCCAGGTTCACACATTCCAATTTGGAATGTCAGATTTGAACCCAGATTCTCCTTACTCCAGGCCTGGAGCATGTTACTGAAATGGGTAATCCCTGCAGCAGTGATATCAAAATCAAAAAGAAATGGAATAGAGGCCACTAAACTATACACAAGACTCTTTGTTGGTCACACATTAACTTAGAAAATCACATATTAACATTATCAATGTTTTAGTTGTATTTTTATTTATTGAGTTAAATATTTTCCATTTACATTTTAATCTGTTTCTGTGCACTTGAGAGTGTTGTGAGCTACATGAACCCCACAGGCAGTGTGTTTGACATCTCCACTCCATCACAATGCAGATTGAAGCCCATGTCTGCTTGTCCTTCCTATACTATTCTTTTCCATGTCCTCCCATAGGTTTAACACAAGAAGCCTATCCAACAGATGTCAAAGCTCTCTATTCCTGTTGGCCTCAAGAAAACTGTAATAGTACATGTAAGATATACATTGGCTTTCTCTCACTCTGGCCAATAACCAGTCTATCTTCTTTTTTTGCACATCTGTTTCTTTGATGATACTCTTTATTCTGCTTCTTCTTCCTATTTCCCTAACTTTAAATCATTGAAGCCTACTTTTATGAACCATGTACCTTTTTACTATCCTTTTGTTGATTCTCATTTTCAAAACTTCAGAAATTATTAAAAAAAGGAAAGAAAAAAATGAATCTTTCATTTTTTTCAGTTAAAAAGCATTTTTCTCCTTCCACTTCCCTCATCTCTTTGAAAGAAAAAAAACAGAAAAATAAAATCCTTGTAACAAATGTATATAGTCAAGCAAAACTAATTCCCAAATTGTCCATGTCCAAAAATGTGTATCTCATTCTGCATCTAGAATCTATCACTTCTGTCAGGAGGTGAATAGCATGTTTCATTACTAGAACTAGAGAACTCTAGAATAAGGAATGGTCTTCATTGATTAGTGTTCTTGTGTCTTTCAAAGTTATCTGTCTTCAACAATATTGTTACTGTATAATTTTTTTAATGTTTCTGTTCACTTCATACAAGTCTTCCTAGGTTTCTCTGAACCGATCCTTTTTGTCATCCCCTATAGCTCAATGGTATTCCATTGCACTCAACATCCATGAATTAATCAGCCACTCCAGTTCGTCACCAGTATTTTTTATTTAAAATATTTTTCCATGGTTACATGATTCATGACCCCCCCCCAACCACTTCCCTTTCCTCTCCTGGAGCTGACAAGCAATTCCACTGGGTTGTATAGATATCATTGTTCAAAACCTATTTCCATGTTATTCATATTTGCAGTAGAGTGACCTTTTAACATCAAAACCCCAATCACATCCTCATTGAACTACATGATCAAACATATGTTTTTCTCCTGTGTTTGTTCTCACAGTTCTCACAGTTTATCTCATAGTTGATGATAGCATTCTTTCTCATAAGTTCCTCTGGATTGTCCTGGGTCAGTGCATTGCTGCCAGAAGAAAAGTTCCTTAAGTTCAATTGTGCCACAGTGCATCAGTCTCTGTGTACAATGTTCTCCTGGTTCTGCTCCTTTCACTCTACATCAATTCTTGGAGGTCTTTCCAGTTCACATGGAATTCCTCCAGTTCATTATTCCTTTGAGCACAATAGTATTCCATCGCTAACAGATATCATAATTTGTTCAACCATTCCCCAATTGATAGACATCCCCAATTTTCCAATTTTTTTGCCACCACAAAGAGCTCAGCTATAAATATTTTTATACAAGTCTTTTTCCCTATTATCTCTTTGGTACAAACCTAGCAGTGGTATCAAATAGCAGGCATTCTTTTAAAGTCCTTGCACATCATTCCAAATTGTCCTCCAGTATTTTTGGAACAATTCACAACTCCACCAGCAGTTCACCAGTATTTTTTAAAGGCAAATAAAGGTATTTTTATACAGCTAGGAAGCATCTGAAGTTTGGCTTTTAATCCACTGACCCACCTACCTGCCCCTAGTCCTTTTCTTTGCTTTTTCAGTGATGTCACTGAATCAAGAAATATGCAGAGTTTAGTGATTTTAGGAGCATAGTAACTAATTGCTTTCCAGAATGGTTGTAGCAACTGAAACTTGACCAAGAGAAAAAGAAACTATTTATTACTGGTCCATGTTAAGTAATGGGAGCCCACAAATCATCTGGTACAATTTTATTTTACTTCCTCTTATGAATGTCAAGCATCATCAACATTTCAAGGTAATTAATTATGATTATGATAATACAGTTTCGTTTAATTCACCTCAAGCACAGAATTGAACTACAGAAGTGAAGAGGGGCTGCTAGGCGGTGGATAGAGCTTCAGGACTGGAGTCAGAAAAATCTAAGTTCAAATCTGGCTTCAGATACTTGCCAGCTGTGTGACCCTGGACAAATCATTTAACTCCTATTTACCTCAGTTCCTCATCTGTTATATGAAGATATACTGGAGAATGAAAGTCAAATCATTCCAGTATCTTTGCCAAGAGAACCCAATGGACAAAGTCTAGGGGGTTCCATAGAATCAGACACAAATGAACAATCAAATAACAACAACAATAGAAACAAAAAGGAATAACTCAGTGAAGTAGACTGAAGTAGACCACCACAGGATAGAGCAAAATACTCTGTCATGGCTTGGTTCCAAAATGACAAAGATACAGTCCATTCATTTAAGGCTCTGTGGCTTGTGTTGCCAAAAGTGCTGAGAGAAAGGGGCTCAGAGCTGGTTTTGGCTTTCCTTCCTACCCTAGCTCTCCTGGGAGCTTTTGAAGTTGGTTCATAGGCCATTTAGAGGGGACTAAATCCCATTAAAAAATATACCTAATAGAGTTGCTTAAAATATAAGGTTATTTAATGAATGAGTCATAGGACTAGCAAACACATGGACCTTGGGACAAATTCCTAGCTCACTACGAAAATGTTAAGCTTCCAAAAATACCACCTAAAACATATAAATCTTTAATTCTAGCCCTCAAGATAGATACACACACAGACACTTATTCACAATGGAAAGATGACACTGGGTTTTGTCTCATCAAAATCTCAATGCTATATATCAGATCTAGAAATCTGAGTTACATGGGTAGATAATAGAATAAGGGTTGGGAAGCATTTGTCACCAGAATAATTTGTCAAAAAGATCTTGTTATGGCTTAGGCCCCATCACGTTATCTTCTTATTGCTGTTCAAGTTTTTTTCAGTCATATCCAACTCCTCTTGACTTCATTTGGGGTTTTCTTGGCAAAGATGGTGAAATGGTTTGCAATTTTCTTCTCAAGCTCATTTTATAGATGAGGAAATTAAGGCAAACAGTGTTAAGTGATTTGTCCAGGGTCACACAGATAATAAGTATCTCAGTCTGGATTTAAACTCATGAAAATGAATCTTCCCAATTTCAGACCAGGATGCTATTCACTCTACAACCTAGCTGCCCAACAGGCTATCTATCCCCCTTTAAATGAGAGAAGGAATTCAGTTTTCTGGTCAAGTGTTCAGGAGGAAAAAAAGAACACTGCATCAATCCACTAAGTTACCATGAGAAAAAGGAAAGAAATCCTTCTATGATATTACCTTATATATACTTCTGCTCTAGCTAGTTTATGTGTAAAAGAGACCAACAAAGTTATTTCCCCCTCTTCCCTTTTTAATGCATGGATACCTTTTGACAGCTTTTCCTGGAAACACTCTATCTTCCCTCATTACATTGAAACTTAGTTGTTATCTGTGTCATGAAATAAAGTATCCTTTATTTCAAAAGGCTTGTTATTCAGGAGCCTTTATGGTATATGCAGCACTACACAGAAAACACAAAGGAAGAGTCATTTCAAATCTTATTGTTGTTGTTGTCAATAAACTATAGGAGTCTCTTTGTCAACTTCTTTGATTTGTAAATGTTGATGTACCCTGTCCCAAAAGTCTTAATGCAGTTTTAAGCTTTAATGAATGGTGCAGTGGCTACAATATTCTACTTGAAGTCAGGAAGATCTGAGTTCATATCCTGCCTCAGACATTTAGCCTATCTCAGTTTCAGTTTTCTCATTTATAAGATGGCAATAATAAAAGTTCATACTCTATGGAGGAGCTAAGTGGTACAGAAAATAGAATGCTGGTCTGGAGTCAGGAAAACTCCTTTTTCTGAGTTCAAATCTGGTATCAGACACCAGCTGTGGGACTCTGGATAAGTTATTTATTCCTTTTGGCCTCAGTTTTCTCATCTGTAAATTGAGCTAGAAAAGGAAATGGCAAATCCAGTATCTCTGCCAATAAAACCCTAAATGGAGTTGCAATGAGTCAGACACAACTGAAATGGCTGAACAATAATAGGTTGTTGTGAGTAATAAATAAGAAACTATATGTGAAGTACTTTGCAAACCTTAAAGAATTATGTTTGTTGTTGATAATGATAATAATGATGATTGCAAGGTCACAGGGTCATAGTTCTCATGCTAGAAGGGACCTCAGAGGCCATATAGTTCTAATCTCTAGTTTTTATAAAGAGAAACTATTTCTCCTTCATCTATGAGTGAAGAAGAAGAATGGGGGGTCAATGAGATTAAATGATTTACCCAAACTCACACAGGTGTAGGTATGTGCTGCTACATGTTTAACAACCAAATCTCTAAAGAAGATGATATGTTCATATCACAATTTTAAGTTTAATCTACATTATTAAAATGGTCTCCATCACTTTCTTAAGTCTAGACAAAAAAATAACAATAAATCAAGCTCTGACTTGGAACTTTTGTTAATACCTGAGGTGTAAATGCTCACACTGGAAATTTAACAATTGGCTCTCCAGTTGGAGCTGCTGGTGGTATCAAAGATGGGATTTAACTTAGTGCCTTTGCTACCCGACACAGTGCCCTTTGAAATGTATTTTGATGCCTCCTCTAATAAGTTTTATCCCTTTTCAGATTAATATCATAACCTTAATATTTACAGAACAGAATTCTCACAGCAACTCTCTGTGAAGATGGTGCAAGAATTATTTATTATTTTCATATTATCATTGATAAAACTGAAGCTCGAAGAGGCTATAACTCTCTTAACCAAGGCCAGAGTACTAAATAAATGTCAGAATGAGGCCATTAAGGAATCAAAACTAAAATAGAATATTCATTTTCTATTCACCATAGGGAGACTTTTAATGTGATAAGTAGAAACAGAGACCTATGTTGATTGGCCAAAATAATCAGAACCAAGAGCTTTGTTTTTAATCTGGCACCAGCACTGTACCTGTACTTTTTCAGGCAAAGGGATAAAGGAATGGCAATGGCCTTTTCTGTTCCTGAAATTTAGCCAAGTGGCTTGGCATCTGCAGGATTAATTGAGCCAGCTTTGCAGGTAAGTCCAGCCCTGGGCCTCAGGATGTTTTCCTTTTTCTCATCCTGTCAATTATATTTGAAGCGTAAAGAGGACTCTGAGTTCAAACCACACATATCTGTCGTTAGATGAAGAGAAGGCTGCATTCATGCCATTTGTTTTCAAAAGGACAATCCTGGTCCTTTTCTGGTTAATATTTGTATAACAAATAATAGGCAAGTTGAGTTTTAATATCAATATTTCATTAGGTTCATAAATAATATTTTACCTCTCAATTAATTTTTTAAAATTCTAATTTATCCCATTGAATTTCTACTTAACATTTTTCTCAATATATAAAATTACCTGGAAAGAAGAGGAAAATCATTACAAAAGAGATAAAGATTCGGAAACAACTTGTGGAAAGCTCATTATTTCCAAAACATTTTTCATTTATAACTATTCAAAGAGGAGGCCACCATATCTGCTGGGCTAGAATTGTATCAAATCTCAGACACCAAGCGGGGTCTAGTTTGCTTAATACTCAAAGGAGTGGTCTCCAAAGAAAACCTAGTTTTCAGGAAATGGCATTAGCATGCCTTGCCCTGAGCTGATACTGGACGAATGCCCAAGCAGTATTCTAAGATCAATGAATGCTGCAACAGATTATTTTTGAATAAGACTACTGAAACCTCAAGATCTAAAGGAATATTTTTTCTCTTTTGTTGAAATAAATAGCCATAAGAGTTTTTCTTAATGGTGTTTCTGTAAATAAATAGATCATGTTGGATGGAGGGAAATCTCATTATTTAAGAGTAAGAAAGACCAAATAGAATGTCTTGACTCCAGAGAATTGAAAAATTAGCAAAATTAGGAAACCTCCTTGGATTCTCTACCAATTTTCCTCTTTGTAAGTCTTTTAACAGCAAAACTAATAATAACACTTTAAGACTTACCAGGTTTTTAGAATGTTATCTCATTTGACCCTCACAGCAATCTGGTGAAGTTGGGTGCTAGTGCTAGTATAATCCCCATTTTACAGAAGAAGAAACTGAGGCAGATAAAAGTTAAATGACTTGCTCAGTCACATAGCTATTATTGAAAGCCAGATTTGAACTCAGTTTTTCCTGTCTCCAGTCCTTTGTTCTATGTGCTAGATGGCCTAGCTGTCTGAGATTTTTCATTAAATTATCCTTGTCCACTTGAGAAATGACCAGCTTTCCAAAATACAGGATGACAGTGCTCAGAAGTGTTCTGCTTCCTGAGAATAATAAACAACAGCATCAAGCTTCTGAGACGTTTACGATCCTTTAGAATCCCTTTTCTGGGGAAGGTGGGAGAGATATGCCTGCTGGTGATTTAAAACTCTTCAAGTGATTTCATGCCATGATTTGATGAGACTCACTTTGAAGGGTAGAAATTACTCATCTACTCAGGTCAGAATGTTCAGAATAAGGTCCTGGACTTGTTTTGATGTCTATTAGTTTTCTAATTATTTTCACTCTGAGGAATGATTTGTTGAGATGTGACAGGTCTCCTGAGCTTTACAAATAACCCTAGGAAAATGGGTCCTCACAAATTTGCCAGGGAACTTAATAAGTAATAAGATTGGAGGCTTAGTTACATAATTAATGAAAGTTAACTGTTATTAAGAATTCGATGCAATAAATATTAAAGGCTCAGGGTAGTAATTATTGGTGCATATTCAGGAGCTTTATTCACTTGCAAATTTTTTTTGCGAGATGTTTCTTTGGGATGGGATGTCAAAAATGTTAGAAATGGGACCATGGGGTAATGAGCACCACTGATTGTCACTTCTGATCATTCCCCAGGTACGTCTTTTCCTGAATGACCGAGCCTCAAAGGTAGAACTTGGGATACAAATGATAGGAAGTAAAATAAATTAAATTTTAGTTTAAAAAAAAACACTCCAAATAAATCTAGGTCCTGATTTGATGTATTATTTGCTAATTGCTAGCTGTATATTTCCAGGGTGAAAATCACAAGCAATGATCAGGAAGTCAAAATTGGAAGGGAAGGGGGAAGATACATACATTAAGCTGAAAATGCTTTCTTGTCTTAACTGAGGAACAACTCTTACACTTGTACATTTCAGGCATAATGCTCTTACGAATGACTAAAATAACAATAATACTTTTCCTTGGCATTTCTCGGTCTCTTCCTCTTAAATGTTTACCACACCAAACAAAGAGCCTTCTAGTACACTCTCACAAAAGGGAAGGTGCTTGAACCATTTATTTCATTTTTTGAACTTTCTCAAGTTTATGAAAACTGAATAGTTTTACATAAGGAAGGAAAAATGGGACTTTATCATATAATATCATGAGCAAGATCAAATGCCAGTTTTAAATAAAAGGCATTCTCCATACCTATTATGCACTTCCTTCTTTCCTCTGCCTCTTAGTCATTCTCTTCATTTAAAATATAGCTCAGATGTTATCTGTAGTATAAAATCTCTCCTGATTTCTCCATCTGCTAGTGTCCTCCTTCCCATAATACTTTGTATTTCATTCCTTGGTATATGTTTATACCAGGCAGCCAGGTGGCACAGTGGATTGAGTTATGGACCTAGAGTCATACAGATTCATCTTCCTGAGTTCAATTTTGGCTTCATTCACTTACTAACTTTGTGACCTTGGACAAGTCACTTAATTCTGTTGGCCTCAGTTCCTCATCTGTAAAATGTGCTGGAGAAAGAAATGGCAAATCACTCTAGTATCTTTGCCAAGAAAACCCCAAATGCAGTTGTGTAGTGTTGGAAACAACCAAACAACAATAACAAATGTTTATACACACAAATATGAATTTATTCGCATTATATTATATATGTATGTCTTTTTATCTATCTCTATCTCTCTGAATTGTCCCTTTTTCCTTCTTAATTAAAATTAAAGTTTATTACTATTAGGGATGGTTTCATTCTTTGTGCTTGGATCCCCAGCACCAAAATAATGCCTGATATAGATATAGTTTTAATAAGTATTCATTGTTTGATTGTTTGATTGATTGATTGATTGGCATTTTGTCAGTATCTAGAGTTGAGTCTGCATATGTCTAAACAACCTTAGGGATATCCATTGCTATCCTCCTTTCATTTCACAAGCTAATACATCTCCCTGCTCCATCTAGTATGCCAAACTGTTTAAAGAAAGTCTTTTCTTTCCACATTCAGGATGGGCATGTGCTGTTTGTGCCCAATGTCATTAAAAGTGATATTAAGAAAAGGGAAATATCCACAAATCCGAAATCCAAGTGAGGCACCAGTAGTACATTATTTCCAACATTCCTTGCATCTCATTTCCATCTTCCTTTCTATTAAAAAAGACATGAAATAAAAGTTGAGATTTTTCTTTTTAAAAAATGTTTTTTTTTAAACCCTTTGCTTTCTGTCTTAGAAACAATACTAAGTTTTGATGCAGGTGACCATGCAAGCAGGTTGGTGTATGGATGTTGACAGGTTGCTATAAGGATGTAGGCAGATAACTGGCCAAGGGTCAGAGTGGACTTTCCCTCCTTTGGAGTCTGTGCAGAAATAGACAAAAATAACCCCAGTTACCCCATGGTGGTTAGCATATCATTAGCATTTCATATTCATTGTGGTTTGCTTCCCCAGTGGGAAAACAAAATGAACCATGAGTAAGGCCACACAGATCAAGGTGGGCTTTAGGTTCCT
This sequence comes from Gracilinanus agilis, assembly GCF_016433145.1. NCBI lineage: Eukaryota > Metazoa > Chordata > Mammalia > Didelphimorphia > Didelphidae > Gracilinanus > Gracilinanus agilis. The sequence goes on from NC_058133.1 coordinate 324,522,783, forward strand.
CAGGAACTTTGGGCCCCTACATGACATCAGTTCCTTGGGAGCAGCAGGGCAACAACTGCCCAAATAAATGGCTCCTTCTTTAGTAACTAATAAGGATAAAAAGCATTCCTGAGAATGTCTCAGGGCCTTTCCACCACCATAACCACTGCATCACCTGGGCCATTCTACCATTTTCTTCTTTCTTTCAATGAAGCTTGCTCCTTAGTCACCAAGACTGCCTGAATTGTTAATTCTTTGGACAAGACCCTTATCTCACCCTCCACATCAGTAATCAGATCTAAGGCAGAAGACCTATAAGGACTAGGCAACTGGAGTTAAATGATTTTACCCAGAGTTACACAGAGAGGAAGTATTTGAGGCCAAATTTGAGCTTAGGTCCTCCCAATCCCAGGCCTGGCTCTCTATTCTTTGTGCTGACTCTCTGCCCCAGTTGCGATTTTTCTCCATCAACAAGTCTTTATTAAGAACCTTTTTATGCAATGTTGAATGCTCTGAAGGGGACAAAGAAAAATGAAATAGTATCTACCCTAAAGGAGCTTGCATTGTATCAGGGAAAGTAATATTTACCAATATAAGGGATACAAGAAAAAATTCAAATACTTAAGTGGATCTATGGCCTCAGGGGAAGTTTCTTCCAGTGATGCTGATGGCAACCAATTTATTCCTATCCAGACAATATGATTTTTTTTTCATGTCCTCTTATAAGTTGCACACAGAAGTCTGTCCAACATACAGGAGGCCTTCTTCACTTTTCCTTGACCAAGCAGACTGGCAGTAAAGCCATCTGATCATCCACCTATCATTCCTCACCTTTACCATAAGACCAACTCATCTTTTCTTGCTACCTTGATAGTATCTTTTATGTTTGTTCTTTAAAATTCCTGGTTGGTTATATGTGAAAGCTCACCCCTACCCACCCAGTATTTCTCTGTATTAGGAAATAAATCATCTTTAGAATTTTTTAAAAATACAAAATAAATGCAGGACAATTTTGTGAAGGAAGATGCTAGCAATTAAAGTACCTTAAGAACATTTTCATTAAGGTCAGGGTCTCAACCTTTTGTGTGTGTCATACATGGATCCTTTTGGTAATTTCTCATGAAGGCTATAGATCTCTTCTTATAATCATGTTTTTAAATACATAAAATAAGTAAGATTGCAAAGAAAACTAATTATGTTGTAATAAAGAGATAATCTTTTCCTAACCAAATTTCAAGCCTTTTTCTAAAATCTAACTATAGTCTTAGAATACACTCCCTCTCTCACTCTAAAATGTAGTCCTTGACACTACTGAAGGACCTATTTAAAAGAAATGCTACCCATTTTTATGAAGAGGGGAGAGAAAGAAAATGAATTATGTAAACATGGAAAAATATTTTTAAATAAATTTTTAAAAATAAATAATAAAAGAAAATGTAGTCTTTGAATTGAGTTTTGAAAGAAAAGGCAGGGTGAGAGGGGAAGGGAAGGGACTAAGTATACATAAAATGCCTACTTTTGTATCAGGCACTATATTAAGCCCTTTTTTAAAACTAATATTATTTCATTTGATCTTCACCTTTGAGATGTGTCCTATTATTATCTTCATTTTATAATAGAGGAAGTTGAGGCAAACAGAAGTTAAGTGACCAAGATCACACAGTTAGGAAGTGTCTGAAGCTACATTTGAACTCAGGTCTTGCAGGCAGCTGACTTTGTCTCAAAAAGAAGGAAACTGGGGACATAGAGAAATGTTGTCCAGAATAAACAACTTATCATCTTTAGGCATCTAGGTACAGCAATAGATTGATTGCTAGACCTAACATCAGAAAGAACTGAGTTCAAATCTTATTTCAAATTTTTACTAGCTGTGTGAGCCTGAGCATATCACAACCTCTGCCTCAGTTTTCTCATCTGTAATATGATGATGATAATAAAGGTATTCATCTCCTGGAGTTGTTGTCATGATAAAATGAGATTATGTTTGTAAAGCACTCTGTAAACCTTAAAGTACTATAAAAATGGTAGCTATCATCATCATTATTATTATCCTAATATCCCAGGAGGAAATACTATTCTTGGATTATTCTACCTTCTCTGTTTTCCTTCCATTAGACTGTTTTTCAATGCCTTTCTCATATACTGGCCATGAACCCAAGGTCAGCAGAGTATCTTAAGACAGTGGCACAGTCAACTTCTCTCTAGAGAAAAAAATCTAACTTTTAACAGGTTCATCCACAAATTTTTATTTAATTCAATATACATTTATCCATCTTTACAATCTACAAAACTAACTAGTTGTGGCATATTATTGTAAAGGTATACTACTATGTTATAAGAAATGACAAACAGGACAATTTTAGAAAAACCTGGAAATATTTGTATGAACTGATGTAGAGTGAAGGGAACAGAACCAGGAGAACATTTTACACAGTAACATCAATATTGAATGATGATCAACTTTGAATGATTAATTACTATCAGCAATGCAAGGATCCAAGGCAACTCCAAGGGACTTGTGATGAAAAATGCTTATTCATCTCCATAAAAGGAACTGCTAGAGTCTAAATGAAGTTTTAAACATACCATTTTTTTACTTTATTTCCTTCTTGAGTATATTCTTGAATGTATGATGTCTTCTTTCACAAAATTATGAATATGGAAATATATATTACATGATAGCCCATGTACAATCTATATCATATTACTTGCTGCCTCAAAGAGGGGAGGGAGGGAATTTTTTTTTAATCCTACCTTCTGTCTTTGAATCATTACTGGGTATTGGTTCCAAGGCAGAAGAGTGGTAAGAGCTAGGCAATGGGGGTCAAGTGACTTGTACAGGGTCTCACAGCTAGGAAGTGTCTGAGGCAACATATATCAGCATCATAAGAGCATAGGATCATAGATTTAGAGCTAAAAGAGATTCTGAAGCCATCATGCCCAATGGCCTCTTTGAGCAAATGAAGAAATTGAGGTTCAGGAACAGAAAATGGCGTGCCCAAGGTCATGTAGATAGTAACATAAGTGGGATTGGATCTCCTGAAACCAGCTCATATAAATCCTCAAAAGTCAATTGTTAAATTTTTATTGTGAGTATTTATAGCTCAGACATCTTCATATGCTACAAATAAAAGCTTGATTTGTTTTGTTGATTGTTGAAATTCAGAATTCCTTGTTAAATATTTATCAGCATGCCTCCATTGAAACACAGGTCCAGTAACTCTAAAATGGTTGTTTTTTGGGGGCAGCTGGGTAGCTTAGTGGATTGAGAGTCAGGCCTAGAGATGGGAGGTCCTAGGTTCAAAGCTGACCTCAGACACTTCCCAGCTGTGTGACCCTGGGCAAGTCATTTGACCCCCATTGCCCACCCTTACCACTCTTCCACCTAAGAGCCAATACACAGAAGTTAACGGTTTTTTAAAAAAAATAAAAAATTTTAAAAAAATAAAATGGTTGTTTTTCCAGGGGACACACAAACTCCCTATAGAAGGCATATTCCTATACCCCATTCCTACAACAATCTGCCTCTCAATTTACTTTAAGGTGGGGATGGGGAGATGAAAAACAATGATAATGAGCCATGGGACAATTTTAAAATGAACAGTGTTCAAGTAAAAGATGGGAGAAAAAATATGTGAGTTCTCATAGTAATTAGTCCTAATGGGTTTTATGGGGATAAGAGGCAAGAGGTCTTGCCCCTTCCTTCCTTTTCGGTCTCCTTTAGAGCACTCCATGGACTTTATGATTTAGTGGCATTGATCTTCTTGCTGTTCTTTGCACAAGACCCTTCATCTCTCAGCTCCAAACGTTTCACTGGTTATCTTCCATGTCTAGAATGCTCTCCTGTTTCATCTTTGCCTCTTGCCTTCTTTCAAAACCAAAACCCTACCTTTTATAACAAGACTTCCCTGGGTCCAGTTCCCTTCCTTTCATTTAATCTCAAATTATTTCACATTTATTCTGTATATACTTGGTATTTGCTGTTCATCCTTAATTTTCAAAGAGGACCAATGGCATCATGAGGATGATGACTTGCATGTGAATTGGATTTAAATAAGGCAGAGTTACACAAAGTCATTAACCTCACTCTCTCTTCCAGTCATCAAAGTCCAGTGGCAAGACAAAAGTCAAGACAACTGGCAATAGCCTATGATGCAGTAGATGACCTTGGCATCTTCTAAGTCTGGCTAAGCTCTAAGTACTCCACAGTACTGTTACTTTTGCCTTCATGACCATTGGGACAAATTGTTCTCTTCTACCCATTTTGCTGGGGGAAGTCTTTGAATACTTAGACATCCCACTAATTCAGTGATGAATTTGAAGCCTGTTGATTACCCTCAACCTGGTTTAGCCCATTTCCCCAGATGGTTTTACTAGGGTGTGCCTGCTATGCATGCTACAGCTTCTTGGAATCACAGGTGAGAGCTAAATGAGAAGTGGACACCAAAGTTTGCATGTTCCATTAGAATATGAGCTCTTCTAGGTGGCAACTATGATTTTGCCTTCCATTTTATCCCTCTTTACTCTGCACAACTGCTCCATTTGCACAGATCATTTAGACTTTAAGGGTTCTTAACCTTTTTATATCATTTGGCAGTCTGATTAAGCCAACTGACCCCTTTTCAGAATAATGGTTTTAAATGCTTAATATAAAGTTCAAGAGATTATAAGGGAAAGTGATTATATTGAAAAACACTTATCAAAGTATTTTTTCAAATAAATACTTAGTACCCAGGTTAACAATCCCTGATTTAGAGGATGCCACTCAGAAGAACAACTATATTCTTTCCTGGATCTTCCTCTCTTCAGGGACAGCTAGTTAGTCTAGTTGATGGTCAGGCCTGGAGTCAGGAAGAATTGAGTTCAGATCTGGTCTCAGATACTCACTAGCTGGATGACTGTGAAGAAGTCACAGCCCTGTGTACCTCAGTTTCCTCATCTATAAAATGAGTTGGAGAAAGAAATGGCAAACGACTTCAACATCTTTGCCAAAAAGAAGCCCAAACAGGGTAACAAAGAGTCATACATAGCTGAAGCAATTGAACAATAATAACAATTTCTAATCCTCCATTCTTTCACTTGGTGACCTCATTAACTCCCAATGAAGAGGGTTTCTAGAGTTATATACCCAGTCTCTATGCTGAACTAGTTTTGTATCTCCAAGTATTTATTATAATTAATTTGCTCAATAAACTCTGGTGATTCTGTAGTCTCTAGGACAAATTTTAAACTCTTCCTTTCTTTGGTTTCTGAAACCCTTTACTACCTGCTCCCAGACTACTTTTCTAGCCTCATTATACATCACTATCTTTCTGGTACATTCTGATCCAGCTATACTGGCCTTTTTTCTATTCCTCATACATGCCATTCCACCACTCATATTCCATCTCCATGCTTTTATATTGGACATCCTTCATGCCTAAAATGTTTCCCTCTTTCCTCTAGATCTTAGAATCCTTTTCTTCCTTCAAAATTCAGTTCAAGCTTTAATTTTTAAGCATTAATTTTTTAGTGAAAACTTTCTTAACATCCCCCCACCAAACTACTACTACACTCTCCAAACTACGTTGCATTTGTTTAAATGTTTATGTATATACCATATGTGTAATATCAGATAGATAGACAGATAGATGGATAGAGAGACAGACGGATAGAAAACTAATGGATGGGCAGATAGAAAGAGAGAAATATGGATAAATTATGAATATGCATATTTATGCAGGCTATCCCATATATATATATTATATGTATACACATATATATTGTCTCTTGAATAGAATATAAGTTCTATTAAGATTTGGAATCATTCCATTTTTTTTCTTTGTTATCTTCTGTGGTCAGCACTGTACCTGGCATAGAAGGGACTTTTTAAATGTTATTTGACTGATGATCAATTGATGGGAAGAACCAGGCAATCTCTTCATACATTAACTCCAGAAGCCCTGCCATCACAGGTGTAGATGCAGCAGAGAAGCCTATTGAAGCCAGTAGCTAAAATGGCCTCTAGCTGCAAAAGTTCATTTCCCTAAGGTAAGTCAAGGGTAAGGCAAGTGTAAGCTTGAGGGCCAGAGGACTTGCTCTTCTATCCAGATTTGGGTAAGTGGGTATCTCTTCCCAGTAATAAGGGAACAAATAATTGAATTATATAATGCTAACTTATATTACCCAAGTAGCCTAGATTTCGTCCAGGAATTAAATGACACTGCTTTCCATTTAAGAGAATTAATAATCAACAAATACAGAAGAGTTGTACCAAATCTCCCTTCTATAACTTACCTGCTTCAAAGTTTTAAAAACTTTTTTTTTCACCTATCTCTTGCCTAAAAATATTTTCTACTTTGAAACACTGGGAAAAATATAATCCCATGTTTTTTAATAGTAAGAGAGGGAGGACTTGTTTGGTTTTCCTCTTTCACCTATTCAGTTTTGGACTCAAGATTGCTTTAAGCTAAACAAAGAAATGCCCTGGCAAGCCCCACAATTCTTTCATTGGTTTGGGTCAGGACTGTAGAGCCTTGTGCACACTCCTTTTCCAGGATGTCATAAAGGACCCAGGTGGCTTGATCCTAGACCTGAAGGATTCTAGAATTAGAGCTGAAAGAAATTTTGGAGGTTATCTATTATAATTTCCTATTTTTACAGATGAAGAAATCAGTTCCAAAAAGGTTAACTGACCTGCCCACATTTACACAGCTTTGGAAAGGAACTCTTTTAGGTCCACCCCCTTCCCTCATAACTACCTGACCTATAACGCTATATCAGAACCAATGATTACAGTAGGAAAAGTTTCCAATGTCCCAACTAATGTGATTTAATATATTTAGGTTCCTTTATTAAAAACTAGACAAAGAAAGGAGAGAAAAGGAGGGAAGAAGGAGAAAGAAAAGAAGAAAAGGAGAGAAGGAAATGTTAGGGAGAGAGGAAGGGAATAAATATTTGTTAAACTACTAAGAGCAGCTAGTGGCTCAGTAGATAGAGAGCCAAGCCTAGAGGTGGAAGGTCCTGAGTTCAAATCTGGATGTACGACTCTGGCAATTCACTTAGTATTGATTTCAAGATGGAATATGTTATTTTTTAAAAGCTTCTACTATGTGCCAAGCACTGTGCTATGCATTTTTTTAACCCTTCTGTCTTAGAATTAATACTGTGTATTGGTTCTAAGGCAGAAGAATGGTAAGGGCTAGGCAATGGGGGTTAAGTGACTTGCCCAGGGTCACACAGCTAGGAAGTGTTTGAGACCATATTTGAACCCAGGACCTCCATTCTCTAGGCCTGGCTCACAACCCACTGAATCGCCCAACTGTCTCCTGTGATATGCATTTTATTAATATTATCTCAGAGGGAAGAAAAGGAAAATAGGGAGAAAAGAGAGGAAAGAGGAGGGAAAGGGAAAGAGAAGGGAAGAGGAATAGAACAAAAGACAGAAAAATGGGAGGAGAAATGAAGGAGGAAGAGGAGAGAGAAGATCAATAAAATGAACTGTCCAGACACAAACAAAAAGTTGTATATTGAAGTCTTATGTTATCATTTAAAGGTTTTCAGTCTTGTCTGATCTTCATGGCCATATTTGGGTTTTTCTTGGCAAAGATACTGGAATGATTTGTCACTTATTTCTCCAGCTCATTTTACAGATGGAGAAACAGGCAGGGTTGAATTACTTGCCCAGGGTCACACAGCTAGCAAGTGTCTGAAGCAAGATTTGAACTCAGGAAAAGGAGTCTTTCTGACTCTGTGGCCAGCATTCTATCCACTGCAATACCTAGCTGCCCTCCCAAATTATTCAGGACAGGAGAAGAACCACTACACTTAGCCACAAGAGTTTCTGTGATTCCAATCTGCAAGAAAATCTTGAAGTTTTCTCTGCCATCTGGGCCTCAGAGCATTTAGACCTTCTTATTGCCTTCTCCCAAAGTAGGCAATTCTTCATTTAAGTTTTCAGGAACAAGGATGTTCTTGGTAGAGGTCACTTGTCTCAGAAATATTGTTATCCTGCAGGCCTGAGGGCTTTTGACTCACTGAATACAACTTCTTCTCTGTCTTTTCTCCTTTCTACCTCTACTAAAACTCATTTGCTGAGGAAATCTAAGATTCAACATAACTCAGGAATTTGACTTCGAAGTCAGTGAGCATTGTTAGCGGATTACACTCTGGGTACAGGATGACAGACAGATAAAAACTAAAATAAAGTCTTTAAGACAGATTGAACTGGTGCCCATTGATGGTATCTTCCTTTCAAACTGACAGTCCCTGTATCAGAGGCTGGGCTTGGGTAATGTGTGGGTTTGTTTTATCCTGTGTTATGTGTTTTAAAAGACATACCTAGAAAGGGATGGTTTTCAGTCTGCTTTGGAGCTTCTTTGGCTTGGGGATAACAGGATTGACCCAGAGTTGACTTTTAAGTAAAAGAAACCAAGCATTGTTCTTGGTCCTGCATTTGTAGGATTGGAAGGCAGTTAAAGCCCATAGAACTCCACAGGTAGTTCCAGACTAGCACACTGGTTCTTTAGAAATGGGCAGCCGTTGAGGCGGTGCAAGAAGCCGGAAGGAAGCTGTAGGCCTCCTCCCCCAAGTGATTTATTTGTACAGAAAATCTGTAACTCTGCCTCCTCTGTAAGAGGAGGATAAAGTCAGGACATTGTTCCTGGCACCATTAACTCACACTTTTGCCAGCTCCTCACTGAGTCCTCCTATTAAAATTAAATTATTTTGTTAGCTTAAACTAGGGGTGTATTTGTAAATGTTTAACCACTGGGCTCTCTACTCTGGGAACTGAGGAAAATGGGCTCACACACACTTTTATGTTTAATTTGCATTATTCACAGTTTCTCCATCATTTTCTTTTCTTTTTTAAAACCTGTACCTTCTGTCTTAGTATTAGTTCCAAGGAAGAAGAGTGGTAATGACTAGGCAATTGAGGTTAAGTAACTTGGCCAGGGTCATACAGACGGGACCTGTCTGAGGCTAGATTTGATAGGGAACACTTTGTAAAGCCCCTCAAACTGATATGGAAGTGGGAGTTACTATGGCTACCTCTTCTCCCAAAGCTCCTGCGACTGCTACTGCTAACAGACCATAATGTATAGGGAGAGAGGAAGTTCTCTAAGACTCTAGATGATGGACAGGTCACATCCAGTACCAATGGGAAGAGTTCAGGGGAATTATGAAATGAAACCTCAGGTCACTGATATAGTGATATATTCCTCATGGTTTGGTGGTAATGGTGGTTGTCTCTTGTTGAGGTTGGTCATTGATGGAGGTGATTGTTGTTTGTTGTAGTTTGTTGTTATTTCCTGTTGCTGTTATTATTGGTGGTGGCTTAATGCATAAAGAGCATCTTTCAAAGCTAGGAAGACCTAGACTCAAGTCTTGTCTCTACCACCTGGCTGTGTGATCCAGGACAAGTCAGTTAACTTCCCAATACTCTAAGTAGTTCTCTAACACAGTAAGTCTCAGAGGAGGTGCTAAAATGCATCAGGAAAGGTAATTTCCTCACCTGAGACTTTTGATAATTTCACAAAACCTACAGAACCCATTATTAAATGATGACTTTAAATAACTAAAGTAAAATACATAGGATTATAATGGAAACCAATTATATATCAAAACATTTTTTAAAAAAATAACAAGCTTAGGACAGCTAGGTTGCTATAAGGAATTAAATTTAGGGTTTGACTAAAATGTGAGAATTATAAAAATGAAATTGTGGTTGCCACTTATAAAATAATTAACTTCCTAAGTCAAAAAAATCTGTTAGTAGCTCTTAATAATTTAATATATTATAAATACAGCAAAAGAGAGAAATGTAAAAGGTAAGTAGAAAATATTTCCTAGCTAAATATCCCATAATTGCTGATTCAAAGAAATTCAGCTCAACTCTGACAAAAGCTCCCTCAGATACCAATCTTCACATGGAAGTTCTGATAACCTCTTTAATATGGGACTCACAATTGTAAGCCTCTTCCTTCAGTTCCAGTGATCTAACCAGGAAGCCTCCAGGGAAGAATCATGCAGAATTCTCCTTACCCAGGACAGTCTCCTCATTGAAGGGGCAAGGAATGAAATGCATGAATCTTATCCTTTGTCTTGCCTTTTATAGTCCTTTTTTCCATGTCACTTCCTTTCTCTCTCCCACTTCACAGGAACCAATCATAGCTTCCAAATTGCCTATGACTGCCCAGGAGGAAGTGTTTGTGGGATCTACCTTCTGTACTCTGATGGTGTGAATTCTTACCAAAAGAATTCACAAGTTCCTGACTGATTGAGTTAAAAGGGTGGAGCTCTCTAAGTAAGTGACTTGTGAATTCTCTTACTTAATGGCTAACAAAATGTTAAGTAGGGCTATTTTCAGTTTTTGGTTGACTAAATTAAAAGTTTCTGATTGATAGACAAAGAAAGTTTGATTCACATTTCACAGTGGCTCAATGGAAGAGCCAGGACAGGAGACAATAGATGCTACATTCAAATCTAACCTCAGACACACTCTAGCTGTGTGATCCTAGACAAGTCACTTATCCCTAATTTCCTAGCCTTTACTCCTCTTCTGCCTTATAAACAACTTAGTATCAACTTTAAGACAAAAGGTAAAGGTTTAAAAAAATAAATCAATAATAATTTCATGAATTCTAGGTTAAGAATGTGAACCCTTAAAGTAAAAAATAAATAGCATTTATTTAGAGGTTTAAGGTTTGCAAAGCCTTTTACAAATATTATTTCATTTTATCCTTATAATAGCCTATTATTATCCCTATTTTATAAATAAGGAAACTGAGACAAAGAAGTTAAATAACTCACTAGAGATCATAAAGTTAATGTATCTGAAACTAGATTTGAACTCAAGATTTTCTAACTTTAAGTCCAATGTTCTGTTCATTGTACCACCTAGGAGAAGGTTTAAGGAGGGGTTTCCTAACCTGGAACTCCACATTAATTTATATTAAATCACAAGTCCAGACCAAAATCAACAACAACAAGTAAAAAAAACCATTCATTAAGCACCTAGTAAGCTCCAGGCACTATGGTAGACACTTGGGACAATGACAAAAATGAAACAATTTCTGTCATCAGAGAACTTACATTCTATGGAGGGAGGAGGCAAAATATGCCTTGTGTTTTAGAGTTATTGTGAACATAACAAGAGACAATGTATGTGGAAATGATTTGGAGCACTAGAAAAATGAATTATGGCCTTACTATTTCTATGAAAGCTTCTATTTCAGATCCCTTGTATTTAAAGATTAGCTGCCCAAGGAGCTATATTTTCTGCATAAATTGATTTCCTCTCCAATAATTTTGAAGGCAGAAACTGGGTCTAATGACTCCAGGCACAGTCATAGTAGTATTTTTTAACCCTTAGCTTCTGTCTTAGAATAGATACTAAGTATTGGTTCCAAGGCAGCAGAATAGTAAGAACTAAGCAATTGAGGTTAAGTGACTTGCCCAGGGTCACACAGTTTTTGAGGCCATATTTGAACCCAGGACCTCTCATCTCCAGTCCTGGCTTTCTATCTACTGAGCCACCTAGCTACCCCTTCTATTACATTTCAAGAATTTTCAGGGTTCTTGCTACTCACTGCATGAATCCCCCAACAGTGGTTATAGACAGACAGGTACATAGCAGTTTATTTATCTACTCATGAGGGTGATACACACTCTCACATATATATGTATATACATATATATGTGCACATGTGCATGCATTCTCAAGAGAGAGAGAGTGTGTGTGTATACATATATACTTATAACTATAGAGATGGGTAGTTAGATGGATGGACGGATGGATAAATGCATGGAGAAAGAGAGAGAGAGAGAGAGAGAGAGAGAGAAAGAGAGAGAGAGA
>NC_058133.1:324534892-324571113 GCF_016433145.1 Gracilinanus agilis
AGAGAGAGAGAGAGAGAGAGAGAGAGAGAGAGAGAGAGAGAGAGAGAGAGAGAGAGAGAGAGAGAGAGAGATTATTCTCTTGGGCTACATGGATCAGAATTTTAATTAAAATCAGGTAGTTAGGCTTACAAATTTTGGGTAAGATTAGGTAGGGCACTTAGAAAAAGCTCATTTTTAGTAAAAAGGAAAAGGATGTTTAAACTGGTACAGAAAATTATTTTAGCATGGTCATTTACACCAATCAAAAGAAAACAGAATCTTCTTTATCAGTAAGCTATAGCATGTATTAAGCTCCCACTATGCCCCATCAAATAGGATAAAGAGAAGCAGGTAAATTTCTGAGTCTCAAAGTCCTGTGAATTTTCTTTATAAGTGTAAAATGATTGGGGGAAAGGAATTACTGAAGGAAACATTGAACAAATTCAGAATATTTTATAACATAAATGTAGCACAATATGAAGTCAGTTATATTCTCCCCAAAATCTACTGTCAACAGTAATAACTACGAAAATAAGAAATTCAGGTGTTCCACAGATATTATATTATTGACATCAAAACAGTCCCTACTCCTGCTGCTACTGTGCATTTTCATTAATGTTTCAATAACTCTATATTTGTTTAATTTACTGGGAAAACTTTAAGTTTGGGAATTCAAGTCCCTTTTGAAATAATGTTCTAGATAGAATTCAAAATTAATAGAAAGATATTTTGTAGTTCTAGGAGGAAGGATTTAGATGAAGAAGTTTCCAGAAGTGACAAATGCTATGTTATAAAACAGGTTACCAAGGAATGTTGTTGGATTGCCTACCCTTAAGGTCTTTAAAAATTCAAGCCCCTTCCTGGCACTATAATTCAGTAACTGTGAAACCAAGGAAAAATGGTTAAATGGTTTCTTTTTATTTGCTAGATGTTAGTATTTCCAGTCATTTTAGAATGTGACCTTAGGGATCAAATAGCTGAGGTATGTGGACTTTGGAAGGAAAAACATGATAACCTTATTTCATTGTGATTGAGTTTTTTTGTAATCTTATTATAATTTATTTTATTGTTTTTAAAACATTATTCTGAGGTGGGAAATTCTAAAGACTTTGACAGATTGCCAAAGTGGCCCATGACACACAAAAGGCTGAGAATCCTGATTCACCTCAGCTTTCTTGCTTTATACTTGAGGAAACTGAGACCTAAAGAATAAATCAAAGCAACAAATTTATAGTAGAACAAGAACTAGAACCAAGCTCTCTGATTCTTTCAGTGTTGTTGTTGTTCAGTTTTTTCAGTCATATCCAACTCGTCATGACCCTATTTGAAGTTTTCTTGGCAAAGATACTAGAATGCATTGCCATTGCCTTCTCTAGTATATTTCACAGAAGAGGAAATTAAGGCAAATGGGGTTAAGTGACTTGCACTGGTTAATACAGTTATAAGTGTCTGAGGCCAGATTTGAACTCAAGAAACTGAGTTGCCCAGACTTCATGTCCAACACTCAATCCATTGGGCCAACTAGATACTCCAAGGTAGCATTATAGCCATATTCCTGCAAGGGATCTCAGAAGCCATTTATTTTTTTCTCATCATTTTACGGATTAGAAAATTGTGGTCTACAAAGCTTCCGTGATTTCTTCAAGATCATGTAGGTAGCAAAGAGCAAAGGTAGGATTTAAACCCCTATCCTCTGACAAGATCTCCCATCATCCTAATACCCTACTCACCTTATTCGTTTATTTATTGATATTTTTAAAACAGTCTAAAAAGGAGAAAAACCAACCATTCCCCCTACACACACACAGGTCTGAATGTGTCATTCATTTGCCCACTACGTCAATCAATAATCATTTATTAAGTACCATCATGTACCAGGTCCTGGGGCTATGAATATAAAGAATAAAACAATCCCTGCTCTCAAGAAACCTACATTCCATTTGAAGAGATGTACGTGTATAAGATTTTTCAGAATTATGAAATAAAATGTTGCCACAATATGAGGTAGTAAGGAAAGGAAGAAATAGAGAGGGAAAGATTAAAAGGAGAAATGTGATGAAAGGCATATAGAGGAGCTGACCTGGCTAAAGGGAAGTGTCATAGCATTTTCAGAGACTAGTGGAAATGAGGAGTAGGGAGATCATGTCCATGTGTTTTGAGATGAAGAAAGGGGTAGTAGAGTAATTTCATGGAGGATAATGTCCTCAATTTTGTCACTAAAGATAAAAGGTAGTTAGCTGAGAGGACAGAGGAAGGGTGTTAGAAACTTGAGGGAAGAAAGCTTAGGATGGTTTCTACAAGAAGTGACATAGAATCACTTAGGGAAGAACGAGAAGGTTGCTTGTTATAGCAAAGTTCAGTTGAGTTTAGATAATATGAATTTGTAGCATAATCACCAGGGTTATATGATTTCCACCAGCCCAATTCAGCAGCACAAGCAGGAGCAAAGGAGGCAGATGGTAGGAACAATCCAGTTTTAGGGTTTGGCAAAAGAAGAGCAGCATTAGGGAAAGGGGATGAATTTAAGAGTAGATGACAGTGTAGAGTTAAATTGGTTAACTATAGGGTAGAGATTGGAAAGGGAAGAAAGTGAAGTCAGAGCAGGGATAATGGCTTGAGAAAATCCTGAGGGGTGGAGAGAATGGAAGTCAAAGATGAGGGTGAAGAATATATTTAGAAGGGTGTGGCATTGGAAGACATGGAATGATAGGATATTATGGTCAGATAGAGGAATTCTAGAGTTTTTAAGGTGGAACACTTGTGGTTAATGGTGAGATTTGGGGTGTGGCCACCGCTGTGTGTGACAGAAGTGAAGTTGAGGAGTAGATGATGAGATTTAAGGAGAACAAGGAACTATGGAGTTAGGGTGTTTGAAGGAGCATCAGCGTGAATAGTATGTTCCCCTCCAAAAGGACAAAAATTAAGGAGGAAAGAAAGAGAGCAAGAATAGAATCCCTTTAGAAAAGAGAGAAGAACTTTACTGCCACTAGACAATAGACACCATTATCGCTTCATAGTGAAAAATTTTAATGGGGGGAACTTCAAAAGAGGAGAAGTTACTGAGTGATAGTGGCTAAGGGAGAGTCTGGAAATGGTAATGGTGATTAAGGAGCATCATAACTCTAATGCTATTGGCAGTATGGAGGGTGAAGTGGTAAAAGAGATATATACAATACTAGAGAGGGTGGCCAGGGCTTCAGTATCATCCTGGGGAAACCAGATTTCAATGGATACAAGTAGATGTAAAGAACATAGGAGGAAGAGGTCCAAAATAAAGAGAAGTTTGGGATAGGAATTCTGGAGGGAACCATGAACAGGATTTGGCAGAGTTGGAGAGGAATATGTATAGAGTTGAATAGGAGGGAGATGACCCAATAGGAGGCAAGGGTTAGAGATAGCTTACTTTTAGGTAGCCAGTAATTAAGTGATAGAGGAATTGAAAGAATAAGGGGTAGTAAGATTTTGCTTACCACAGAGGTAGTAGAGTGTTTTTTAGAATGGAATGTCCCCATTCTCTTCCAAAGTGATCAGATATAGGTCCATCTAATTACAAGGATTCTGAAAGCCAGTGGTGTACAGATGTCATTAAATACCAAAGGAAGTAAGAAAACATAGGAAGGAATAAATGCACAACTATTTGTTGGGATATACCTCAATTAAGATTTGAATAATCAGGATTTTTTTAAAGGAATCATCAATCAAAATCCATTTTCTAAGCATCTGTCTCAGGCTTTAAGGATACAAAACCAAAAATGCAACATGAGAAAGACAATGTAAAGTTATTAGATGACTAATTGTCTCCTTCCTTTAATAGACTATTGATTCACTACACTAATGATTACTTTATAAAAGGGAAAAAAAGGATCTCTCCTACCAAATTGGTTTCATCCTGAGAGATCTGTGACTAATGAGCTCATTTGGTCAGAGCACCAAGATAATGAGGCAATGGTCATGGATTCCAGTACTGCATGGTCAGTTAGATCCTCTCTGCTTACATAATGACAAGTCACACCCTTAATCCCAGTCAGTCCTGCAAGTACAGGCCATTGGTGACAACAGGGACTCAGCCAGAGTCTGTGACTGAATCAGTCCAAAATCATCTGCTACTGGGAAAACAGTTCAAAGCACATTCCTTATTCCTCATGAAAAATAGCTCTTTCTGTATGAAGGGTTTATACTTTACTGCCAGTACCAACCAATTCTGCCTGCACTCTCATTCTTCTCCTCTTACCACCAGAGTCAATCTCTGTACACATGCAAGCACACCATTGCACTTCCAGCTCTCCTTTATCTGTTAGTCTTCCCCTGTAAGACTTCAAGCTCTGTGAGGGCAGGCATCAGCTTGCTTACTTATATTTGTATCTCTGGTGCTTACTGCATGCTTTTCCATTGATTCACATATTCAAATGCTCATTCTGAGAGATCTTCGAATTAGATCAGCAAAGACTCTCTGAGAGTTAAACAGTCCATTCTTTAAAAAAAAATTCATCTGGGTCAAACCTAGACCATTCAAAACAGATGGCATGATATCTGGAGCTTGAGGAAGGCTCCAGAGTGAGTATTCCCTAACTTTTCTTGACTATCTACTTTGGTTTTCAGAAATCTTTTGAGCAAATACACTAGTTTCTATTAGGACACAAAGCCCATGCTTATACTCAGAAAGTACACAAATGCACATGCTAAAACGAA
This sequence comes from Gracilinanus agilis, assembly GCF_016433145.1. Taxonomy (NCBI): domain Eukaryota; kingdom Metazoa; phylum Chordata; class Mammalia; order Didelphimorphia; family Didelphidae; genus Gracilinanus; species Gracilinanus agilis. The sequence continues at coordinate 324,539,561 of NC_058133.1, forward strand.
AAGCTCTGATGGTTGTTCGATGATGATTGCTCTCCCATTTCTGGTTCCCTATGAAGTATTTCAGCTGGGTGTGTTTCTAATCTTTAATCAGAAACTTCTGTGCATATTATTACTTGTCTATAAATTCATAAAGTTTCCTGCTGCATATTGTTTCTCAAAAAGATAGGTACCAAAACCAACCTAGTGATTAAATTCAGACCTGGACCAAGAAAGCAACCACACAGAATTAAAAATAAATATTTATATATGGTCTCTAGGCAAATTTTGGAACATTAAAGCAATTTAAAAAAAACATATATTCTGGTTTTGTTTTGTTTTTCTTCTCTTGAAGACCTCTATTGGACCCATTTCAGGTTTTGTGAAGGCTTTAGAAATGGGATAACTTGGCAGCCATGTTATCTTAAGATTCCTGTTTGCTAACCTAACTAGTGAAGTCTCCTCTGGGTTCTTTTGTTTTAGCCGTAGAAAGATTACTGGTGTGACTCTTGTAATTTTGGATGAATTCAACCTCACCAGAAATTGAGTCTCCTTAAAAAACTGCCTCTGGATCCATTCTGGTTTAAATTAGGGTAGTGGAGGAAGAATGTGTAGAAGTCTTCTTGAAAAAATAAAAGCAGAGGGGGGAGTTTTAAAATAAAAATACAGATCCTAGGAAATCTACACAATGTTATTCTAGCAGAAACAATAAAGATCTATTGGAAAGAACAGAACTAAGAAGGACAAATCCTGACTTATCATCCTGGCTCAGCTATTGACTATGAGATTATGAATATTATTCAACCTTTCTGGACATTAGTCAGAGCCATCCCTAGAGTGCAACAAACTGGGGTGTGGAAATTGCTCTGGGCTTCATGGTTTTGAGGGCTCTGCTCTGCTGAAGGCTAAGCAATGACTCAGGGAAGGCATTGGTTTCAGAAGGGAAAGAGAGCATTTCTTTGCCCTAGCTGGCACTAAGGGAGAAAAAAAAAAAACAACTTTAGGCTTATATACTAAATACAGTGTAAACTGTGGTTCAAACCTGGCACAATTTTAACATCAGAAACAGAATTCTCTTCTCTTCCACTTCCCATCCCCCACCAATGCATTTTGCCCTTTTGCTTTATTCAAGCAATTATTTTTGCTCATTCTAATCTGATTTCAAATAACTATAAATATTCACTGAAGGAGAGGGTGTGGTGAGCACACAGTATGATTGTCCAGGGTCCCAAATTCTCTAGGAATGTCTCTGATTTTACTTCTCCATCTTGGCATACATATGTATTTGTCATTGTTTGTCATGAAGACGTCCACCCTTGGGCAATCTTCCCCAGGGATGAGGTATTGAGCTCATTTATGAAGGAGCTAATGCATGGCTCTGAGGCTGAATCTTCAAGACATGTCATCACAATTAATTTCTCTGTTTGGAGGTACTCTCTGATCTGTCTTTCAAGTCCTATGGGATGTGACCACATACCATGCAAGATCCTCCAAAAAACATGGATGCCAAACAGGTTCCTAACTGATGTAAGGAGAAGACATTAGAAAAAACCCCCAATGACCACAGTTGAGTTGTTGAAAGCTTCTGGGAGCCTTCCTAACAGTCTACTTCCTCACTCTCCCAAAAGCACTTGCACTAATATAAATAGCCCAAGGTTTATTTCAATCTAATCATTCTACACCAGCGATGCAGACCTAAATATGCACTGGATTTCAAGAGAATCCAAAAGGTCCATCTCTGGTCCACAGTCTCAGTTGCTCACCATTGTTCTCATTAATAAGGCTCATGTCTCTGGAATAACTCCACAAGCTCATCTTCTGGGTATAGTCCCAGCTGAATTTCTTCCAGCATAAAACTGTTCAACTGACCTCTCTTCCAACCTCACCTTGAGAAGTGGGCTATTTGCTTTTTTGGAGTGCTTTAAGAGAAAACAGCATGTAATTAAGATACATTCTGTGCCCATTGCCATGGCTGGTCCTGGGGACAATAAACTTTTTATTCTATTAGATAATATCAGTTTCTTCCTTGTCATTTGCAGTCTATGATCTCCTTTTCTTCATATTTTCCTGTGACTCAGTAGGAATAATAATATCAATAATAATACTCTTTATATAGCACTTTAAGGTTTTCAAAGTGCTTTATGTATGCTATTTCATTTGATCCTCATAATAATCTTGTGAGGTACATGCTATTATCATCCCCTTTATATAGATGAGGAAACTGAAGTGGACAAAAGTAAAGCTACTTGCTCAATATATCACAGTATATCTGAGACAGGATTCAAACTCAGATTGGCTTGATTCCAAGCCCAGAGTTTTATCCACTGAGATTTACATAATTAAGGTTAGAAATGAGTGATATAATATGAATTTCCAAGCCTCACATAGCTCTATTTCTTGTATAATCCATGTATAAATTGAGAACAGATGAACCAAATGAAGTTGAGAGATTTATCAGTGGGAATTTTCAGAAAGAATGCTGAGTGAGAGCTCGGGTCTAAGTCCAATTCCCCATCATTGCCTCAAAAGAGCAAGAAATGTGCCAATAAAATAAAAGAGTAATGGGATAAAGTATGAAGAGGAAGAATCACAAAATTTAAATTAAATCAGCTTTTAGGAGGTGCCTACTAATGTGCCAGTCAGTCCACTAGGTGCTAGGATGACAGACACAAAACCAAAAATACCCCCAGTTGCCAGTTGCATGCTTTCTACTTGATCGAAAAATCAGGAGACTGGGGAAAAAAAAGAATAAATTGTCCCAAAGAGACCCCAAGATCAACTCCTTGAAAAAGACTTCTATATCAGCATTAGCATTTCCTCTCCTCTCATTCCCTTCTGACCTCTGCACTTTGGCATCTGAATTCATCATTCATCTGGAACCTTCCACTCTAACTTGATGCTTTTTTCTCAGTCTTCATCATTCTTTCCTTCCAGACACTCTCTTTTCTCTGGATTTTCATAGCTGTTCTTTCTTTCTTTCTTAGTTCTCTTAATCTCCCCCTTTGATATATATCTTCATCTATGTCACACTAACTATGGGTGTCCTCTTTTCTCACAATACTTTATCACTTGATGAGCTCATCGACTCCTGTGGGTTCGCTTATCTATCATCTTTATGAAGATGATTTCCAAATGTATCTATCCAGGCAGTCAGTTAATAGACTTTTCTTTTTTTAAAAAAACCTTGACGATTCTAAGGCAGAAAAGCCATAAGCTACACGATCTGGGGTAAGTGACTTGTCCAAAGGTCACATAGATAGGAAGTGTCTGAGGTCAAGTTTGAACCCAGATCCTCCCAACTCCAGGTCTGGCTCTCTACCCACTGTACAACATAGCTGTCCCAATTAATATTTCTAAAAAAATTATGATACAGGTACTGTGATAAGCTAAAGATACAAAGAAAGACAAAAAAAAATGGTCCCTGCTATCAAGAAGCTCATGGTCTAATGGGGTAGACAACACTCAAAAAAGATTTATATACAGAAAAAATATATACAGGACACATTGGGGATAGTCTCAGAGGGAAGGCACAGAGATTAAAGAGGAGTGGATAAGACTCATTGCAGAAGGAAACCTGGGAAGCCGGCAGGGAGGAATGAAGAAGGAGAAAATTTCAAGTATGGCAAATGATAGCTGTGAAAAAATTCTAAATTGGGAGGTAGTGTCATGTGTAAGGAACCAATATTAATAGACCCAATGTGAGGGGAAGTAAAGTATAGAAAAACCTCTGAAAGGACCAGGTTATGAAGGACTTTCAAAGCCACACCGAATTTTATATTTTATACTGTAGGGCAGACATATTAATTACCAGGCTGTATACACCACACAACACTCAAATGTGGCCTAAATAAGATTAAAATGTAATTGGGAAATGATTTAACAAAATAAATAAAAAAAACAATAAAACTTTGTTCAGTTATTTTCAATTGTGTCTGTCTCTTTGTGACCTTATTTGGAGTTTCTTAGCAAAGATACTGAAGTGATTTGCCATTTCCTTTTTCAGCTCTTTTTATAGATAGAAAACTGAAGCAAACAGGATTAAATGACTTAAGGTCATCTAAGTAGTATCTGAGGCTAAATTTGAACTCAGAAACTTCCTGACTTTAGGCATGGCACTCAATTTTCTGTGCTACCTAGATGTCCTCCAAATAAAAACATATATAATAAAATAATTAATAATTAATAATAAAATATGAAAATAGTTTAATAATATTCATATAATTTTATATTATATGACATGTGTTTATATATTAAATATATTTTGTTTGCAAATGTATTTAATACTTAGATATGCTAAATATACTTATGTATTTTACTAAATATAATATTTTAATAATTTGAAATATTTTAATAATTAAAATATTAAATTATAATGTTCATTCATGGCTTTTTTAAAGTCACTATATGGCCATCTAGGATCCATATGGATGGCTTAGTGACCCCCATTTCTATTTCAGATTGATACCATTGCTTTGAGGAATAGTAGAACCACCAGAGTTTATTGAGTAGGAATGATCTGGTATTTTTTAGACCTATTTTTTAGAAAGATCACTTTGATAACTGAATGGAAGATGTTCTACCCAGTCTCAAATCAACAATTGCCTCTTCAACATCTTGACCAGATGTGAGTCATATAGGCATCTCAAACTCTATATGTCCAAAATATATTCTTAATCTTTCCTCACAAACTCACCCCTCTCCCAGACTTTCCTTCCAGTGACTTAGATTTGCTGCTTCAGGGTTATCGCCAAATCTCATCATTCCTTTTTTTTAAAACCCTTACCTTCCATCTTGGAGTCAATATTGTATATTGGCTCCAAGGAAAAAGAGTAGTAAGGGTAGGTAATGGGGGTCAAGTGACTTGCCCAGGGTCACACAGCTGGGAAGTACCTGAGGCCAGATTTGAACCTAGGACCTCCCGACTCTAGGCCTGGCTCTCAATCCACTGAGCTACCTAGCTGCCCCCTCATCATTATTTTTTCACAATATTATATATTTATTGTGAAAAAATATATACATCCCCTTTTCTCTACTTACACATCCACCATAATAATTCACACCATTAACATCTCTTATCTGCTCAATTGCAATTGCATCCTAATTGGTTTCCTTGTCTCAACTCTCTCTCCAAAGCAATCTATCCTCTATTCAGCTGCCAAAGTGATTTTTATACATCCTAAGTCTGACCATATCACTTTCCCTTCTTAGTTAACTCCATAGATTCTCTGTTGCCTCTAGGATCAAATATAAATTCTTTTGTATCATATTTAAAACCGTTCATAACTTGGAACCTTCCCATTTTTCTAGTTTTTTTATACATTGCTTTCATATATACAATTTTACTTGCCCATTTCTTTACTGGTCTATTTTTTTTAGGACCACTATTTTATTGTTGCCCTTTCTATTATATATGAAGTACATACTGGGTGTTAATAAAACATCAGTGCCTGTATAATACATTCTATAGCTGAGCATCCCTTTCTGTAATAGAATAGGCAAAGAGAAATTACACTGAACATTGGCATCTAGCATTATTTTTCCCCAAAAATTGACTAAAATGGGTTTAAATTGATCAATACTATTAAATGACATCTAGTATTTGATACTACATGATTTCAATACAACTATATGATATAATTATACAAAATTTGCTAACAACAGAAAATACAACCAAAATTAATATAACAAACAAAACCTGTTACTTTAAAATAGGAGAATACTTTTGAAGTATGCATGTAACTGCTCATTTAAAAAAAAAAGATAATCTACTCAAATGTGAACTGATCCAATCATTCTGGAGGGCAATTTAGAATTATGTCCAAAGGGCTATAAAACTGTACATACCCTTTGATCCAGTAATACCACTACTGGATCTGTATCCCAAAGAGATCATAAAAAGGGGAAAAGGACCTAGTTGTACAAAAATATTTATATCTACTCTTTTTGTGTTGGAAAAGAATTGGAAGTTGAGGGAATGATCATTGATTGGGAAATGACTGAACAATTGTGGTACATGTTGGTGATGGGATACTATTGTGCTATAAAAATGACAAGCAAGATAATTTCAGAAAAAGTTGAAAAGGTCTGTGGGAACTGATACAGAAACAAGCAGAACTGGGAGAACATTATACATAGTAACAGCAATATTGGATGATCATCATCTGTGAAAACTTGACTACTTTCAGCAATGCAATGATCTGGGACAATCCTGAAAGATTTATGACAGGAAATGCTATCCATCCCCAGAGAAAGAACTGTTGGAATCATCTTCCACATCAGTGTTTTAATGGTTTTATTTGGGGGTTTGGGTTATGGCCATGACTTTGCTCATCTAACAGTGACCAATATGGAAGTGTGTTTTGCATGACAATAAAAACAAAATTTTTAAAAAGATATACTCAAGCAAAAGTATCACACAATAGAAAAAAAATCACATATTGCATTACTAAGCACATCCCCAAGAAGTATACAATGTCTACACTTGGAAAATACAAAGTTAAAAAATTGTAAGTAACAATTTTTATGTTTTTAAGTTTCATGTTTTTAAGAATGTGAAAGTCCAATTTTTAGCATTTCCATGCTTTTGTCTATCAGGCAGGTAATGTTTTCTCTCTTCCTTTCTACTTCTTAAAATCCACAGATTCCTCCAATACTCAAAGGCCAAACAGGATTTTTTTCCCCTAATCCCTTTAGCTATTAATACTTTGACCTTGAAGATTATCTTCCACTTGCTGGTATCTAATTTTTACATACATTTTTATATATGTGTTATCTCCCTCTGAATATAAACTCCTTGAGAGCAAGGATTATTTTTTCTTTTCATTTTGTATCTCCAGGGCTTCAATACCTTTTGACTGAGTAAAGGAAAGAAATTTAAAGACAGTAAAAGTATAAATTATTTGGAAAAAATAAAACAAACAAAAATGTGAAAAAATGGAGTGAACCATCATTGGAAAATGAGAGATTTTTATCAAAAGGCAGGAACTTGCGTCATCCCTACTAAAGAAGCCAGAAGTAAGCAGGGCATTTGACAAGAACATTCATTGAATAAAAGAAATTTAAGAAAAATATGTGCTTGAAAAGACTAAGCAGATTTATCATTGTTTACAGTGTTTCAAGAAAGATACAAAATCCTATTAATCCTTCTTTCTTGCCAAGCCAGTCATACTCTTAAATAATTCTCATTCCCTCATTTAATAGGCTTTGCACAGAGATCTTTCTTCATTCTCTTAATAACCCACTGGAAAAGTTAGGCTTATTAAAGATAATTTTCTTATCCTTTATCCACAGGTAAAGTTAGACTTATAAGGGTAATTTTCTTTTCTTCTATTTTAATATCTAGAAGGTAGTCAAGTAGTTCAGTGGATAGAGCCCTTGGCCTGAAGTCAAGAAGATCTGAACTCAAATTCATCCTCACATACATGCTAGCTCCTGGACAAGTCACTTAACCTCTATTTGCTTTAGCACTGGAGAAGGAAATAGAAAACCATACCAGTATGTTTGTCAAGAAAATCCTATGAACAACACAATTCACAGGGTAGCAAATGAAAGGATAGCACAACCATTTTTTTAATATTTCAGATATGTATAGATAGAGGCGTTTCTTTATCTGTCCTACTTCTTTCTTTGCTTTGATCTTCTTCTGTAACTCTCCAGAATTATTAATTCAGACCTCACCCCTTCCTTTCCTTAACTTCTCTAACTTTCTCTTAACTTCTCATTTGTTTTCTCAGAAACTCTCAGAAAATGTATAAATTCTATGTTTTTTAAAGATAGGTAAGTCTCAAGGGTTTTTAATTGCATACCTTCATTCAATTCTTGTTTTTATTCTTTCTTCTTATTTTGTAATAATTTTGACATTTTCTCCAAGAAAATAACAGTTTAAAATAATTGAATATGGCAAATCAGGAATGACTCCTACATCTGTAATAAGTCAGTTTCAATCAGTCTATTAAGATATCATTGATTTCTTGTTTTCTGTGCCTTGGAAGCATGATAAAACCCACTTTCCAATTCCTAATGAACTCTCTAAGAAGAACCTCTGAACCATTCTTCCACGGAGTCACAACGATCTTCTTTCCAGTTTCACTGATAGGGAAAAAAAAAGCCATATGCCCACTTGATCACTAAATAAGAATAAAATTTAAGAGAAACAATAGCTAAGTTAAAGTTTATTGTCTATATAATAAGAACTTTGTGATTCTTAACAACTTCTGCCCCGTTTACCTTCATTCTATCACCATCACTTCTAATCTCCTGACTGTTGCACAAACAAGACATTCCATCTCTTAGGTCCAGGCATTTTCTTTGGCTGTCCTCCATGCCTAGAATTCTCTCTCTTCTCCACTCTGACTATAGACCTCTGGCTTCCTCTAAGTAGCATCTAAAACCTCACCTTCTAAAGGGAATCCTTCCCAAGCTCTCTTAATTCTGTTGTTTTCCCTCTGTTAATTATGTCCATATATATACATATATGTGAATGTATGTACATATATGGGTATAAAATCTTACTTGGTATATATTTGGTTGCATGTTATCCCCCCCTCATTAGATTATAATAAGCCTCTTGAGAACAGGGACTGTCTTTTACCTCATTATTTTATCCCCAGTACTTAGCACAATGCCTAGCATATAGCAAGTGTTACATAAAAGTTTATTGATTAACAATCATTAGAAGAAATGGAAGGGGACTACATAGCACTGAAGGAGATTTTGAATTTTTCTTTCTTTCAAAGGTGTCATGGTCAAAGAATGCTTTATGAAGGGACCAACCTACTGGTGATGAGACTATCAGGACTTAGTTAGCTTGGTTGTCAAAAAGTAAACTCAGTCTATTACTGGATGGTACTGTAAGGGTTAAATTAGGAGTTTTTTACAAAATAAGAAAGCAGCTTTTAATAACTTAAGTTTTAATGAGAATATAGTGTACTTGTAAATTAATACTATCCCTTTAAGCCAGAGAAAAGAAAACTTCTAGCAGCTTTTCACAATTGACAATTTAGTTTTATTAAAATAGAGATAGTAAAATGAATATAGTAAAGGAGGGAAATATAAGAAACAGATAAAGAAATTTTCTAATATCTATACTAGTTATCCTATAACTACCTATAATTGCTATCTAAAACTGCCTATTTCTACCTATAACTGCCAGAACTACAGCTAATAACAACCATCCCACAAAGTTCCAATCCAATCCACCCAATCAAAACCAACCCAATCAGTGTTTAATCCAACCCCAATTAGATCTGTCAATGAAGACCAGCCACCTCCCCAAAAATTCAAGAAAGAAAAAACCTAACAGATTAAACCAAAAGCCAAAAAGTCCTCTAAAGGCTAAAGCCCTCTCAGTAAGCTCAGTCTCACCTTTTCTATTCCAGCAACTAAACATCAACCACCAACCCAGTTCATGCCCAGCAGCCAACTTCCTCACAATTGCCAAGCCTGTCAGCAACTGACTCCCCACTAACTGCCAGCAACTGACCAACCAACTGAAGCTGGCCCCCTTTTATATCCCCTTCTTACCTCATTTCCTGTCTCTCTGGTTTCTACTTCCTTTTACTGTGGGCTGGCTAATCCCTACACATCTCCATGGTAAGAAGACCTCCAGGTCCCCCATTAAATTAGAGAAAAGGAATAAAGAATTCCTTTTTACAGTACCCCAAATCTTTCCAGCATGCTAGAATCTTACAGAGCTTTTCTTCATTGACATAGTCATTAAGAACTCAAGGACATCATTATGAAGTATCAGAATGTGACTTTATAGAGGTTCCCAGAAATTGGCAGAAAGCAAAATTCAAGGGAGCCAACAATAAAAAGTAATGATTTCATATATCTATAAATAAAACACAAATAATGAATAATGAGTGAGATGAAACAGAGATCCTAACATGAAGACACAACACAACACTCACAGATTTTAAAGACTTGGTAGGATGAGACTCATAAGTGAAATAAATTTCTGGAAGAATATAATAACAAAGGATAAAAAGAATAACTGGCAATTACATAGCACTTTTTCAGAACTCTTTACAAATATGATTGTAGTCTCAGAACAACCTTGGGAGGTAGATCGTCAATTATTAATTCCATTTTGCAGACAACAAGATTAAAAGACAGAATTGATATTAAGAATACACTTTAAGATGGCATTCCTACCTCAACAAGTTATTTAACCTCTCCATGCTTCAGGTAACAATCTACATCTTTAAGAGGAATGCTTTGGATTTACAGACCCAGTTAAGAAAGCTACGACTAGATAAGAATTCATATGAAAAATGATAATTAGAAAATGAGAGCTATCTTCAGATATTCAAAGCATTATCAATCTTGTAGATAAGTACAATTTATCCTTCTGAGCCTTGGAGGACAGAACTATGAGCAATGGGTGACAGACAGTTCCAACAAGACAAATTTAGGACTTAATGTAAGTAAATATATCCTAATGCTAGATTTACTTAAATGAGGAATTGGACCCTTAGTTAGCTAAATTTGAGAATATTGTAAAAGACACTCTTATTTAGACATGAGGCAGACTAGACAGAATTTAAGGCCCCTTGTTGACTTGGATTCCTTTATTCTATGATCCTCTAAGAGTGCCCCCTTCCCCAGAAGTGTATGAACTTGGTTTTGTGGAATGGAGATTATATAGGTAATTACCATTTTCCATATGAATTCCTTTCTAGACCTACCTTTTTAAAATGGGTGTATAAATCCAATGGTATAGGAGACTCCTGAATAAAACAATTCTACCAATGCAGGTTAGCATTTCTCTTAAACTCTGGAACCATACCCAAAGGGCCATAAAATTTATACTCTTTGGCCCAGCAATACGACTGCTAGGTTTGTATTCCAAAGAAATCAAAGATAGAGGGAAAGGACCTATTTGGAGAAAAATATTTATAGCATATATCTATATCTATTTATAGTAGATCTTTTTGTGGTGGCAAAGAACTGCAAACTGAAGGAAAATCCATCAGTTGGGAAATGGCTGAACAAGTTTTGGTATATGATTGTAATAGAATACTATTGTGCCAAAGGAAATGATGAACAAGACAAAAAACATCTGGAAAGATTTATATGAATTGATGCAAAATGAAATTAACCGAACCAGAACACTGTACACAGTAATAGCAATATTGTACAATAATCAATTGCAAATGAATTAATGAACCAGCAATTCAAGGATCCAAGAAAACTCCAAAGGACTTCTCTAAAGGCTATCCACTGCCATAGAAGGAACTGATAGAATCTGAAATGTACATTGAAGCATACCATTCTTCACTTTTTATTTCCTGCTTTTTTTCTAGTGTAAGCAATATGTATCTTGCTTCACAACATTACAAATATGGAGATATGTATTTTAAAATAATACATATACATTCTATATTTTATTGCCTGCCATTCTGGGAAGGAGGGTGAGAATGTGGATCACAAAATGTCAGAAAATAAGTTTAAAATTTTATCAACATGTTAAAAGCAATAATCATAATCATAACAACTAACATTTATATATCACTTTAAGATTTGAGAAGCATTTGCATATATCACTTGATTTCATCCCTACTAGCTTCCTGTGAACTAGGTATCATTATTATCCCCTAATAGTATTTTTTTAAAAACACTTAACTTCCATCTTAGAATCAATACTGTGTATTGGTTCCAAGGCAGAAGAGCAGTAAGGGCTAAGCAATGAGGGTTAAGTGAATTGCCCAAGTTCACACAGCTAGGAAATGTCTGAGGTCAAATTTGAACCCAGGACCTCCTATCTCTAGGCCTGGCTCTGTGTTCACTGAGCCACCTAGCTGCCTCCTATTCCCCAATATTATTAATGACAAATGAGGAAATTGAGGCTGAGAAAGGCTAAGTAACTAGTCTAAGGTCACTGAACTAGTAAATGCCTGAGAAAAGATTTGATCCCAAGACTTCCTGACTCAAAGACCAACTCGGTTGCATGCCTTTTCTATGTCCACTGAATCATATAGTTTGGCTAGGGAAAGGAGGTTCTGTTATTTGGTATAAAGAATTCCTATTATGGAAACTCCCCAATTCAGTCTAGTTTCTCAAACCTAAATTAGTAATATACAACCTATCCATATTTGTTTCATTCCTCCTTATCTGTTCTCTGATTCTCCCATGATGGAGGTAGAGAAAAATGGGGAGTTAAAAAAAGGAAGAGGACAAGGAAATATGTGTATATTCCTCTCTCTACTTCTCCCTTCTCTTTAACATCATTATGGTACAGTGTAGCATACAAGGGACTTAATCATTTAAAAAAACATCAAGATCTCACAATCACAGAACTTCCAAGGTAGAAAAATCCCTCCTAGGTCTTCTAAGCAATCTGCACCTAAACCAAAAAAATCCCTTCTATACAGTGTGTCAAACTCAAATAGAAACGAGGGCCACTAATTTATGTCTAAGAATCCTTGAGAGCTACATATTGACTTTGTTTTAAAATGTAATGTTATCCGTGTTTTATTGTAATTTTTATTTTGTTAAATATTTCCCTATTAAACAGTTTTAAGCTTTAAGCAATTTAAGCAATATTAAATATTTCCCAGATCAAGCAGTACTCAGGAGTGCTATGGAGTTCATATGCCACAATGTTTTTTGACACTGTTATATATTATATGCCCACCCATTTTTCCTAGACTCCTTACCTCTTGGCTTCCATGACAATCATGGCTTTCTCCTGCTTCTCCTCCTCCAGGCCTGATCACTCCCTCTTAATATGCTGTACCAGGTAATATTCCAATTCCTGCTCCAATTTATGAGTGTTCTCCAGTTCTTTGTCCTGAGCCCTCTTCATTTTTTCCTCTCTATCTTTCTCTCTTGTTATCAGTCATCAAGTCTTTGAGTATCATCTCCATAAAAAGGGCTAAAAAATCTATATCTACTTCCCTTTATTTGTATACCTAACACTTAGCACAGTGCCTGGAACACAGAGTATGACAACAAGTGTTTATTAATTGACTAACATTTTGTAGCTTTTTGGTAGAATATAAAATCCTTGAGAGAAGAAATGGTTTCATTTTTTTCTTTGTAATCTTCATACCTAACAGCATTCATTATATAGACTAGACACAACTACGTTTGTTGAACTAAATATTTAAGTGATCATTTAATTGCTCCTCAGAGATGACAGAGTGAACCCACTATCTCGAGAAGTAACCTAAGTCACTTTTGAATAGCTCTAATTAATAGAAATTGTTTCCTTACTTCAAGCTTAAATTTGTCTTTTGTATCTCTCACCCAATGCTACTGGTTCAAAGAAGTCTAATCGCTTCATTTAAGAAAGCTTCAATTATTTGAAGATAGCCATTATATCCTATCTAAGTCTTCTTTTTCTCAAGCTAAACATCCCCTTAAACCTAAACATACTTCAATTTAATGAATATTCCATAAATGCTGAGGGCATTACATACACACACATATAAAATATTTATCTATTCATCTATCCATTTATTTATATATATGTATCTGCACATATATGTATGTCTATATATGCTTATATATAGACATACATAAAATCAATTATTCTTTCATCATGATAATTATAATCAGTGCTGAAACTGGTTTCAGAAGAGTTGAAATGAGAAAATATTCTGGTTCTGAGTTCTGATAAAATTAGCTTAGAGAAAGGTGGAAGACGATGTTTTAAAAGAGAAAAAAAATGTTGAAAAGAACTGGGGACTCTTGATTAAGGATTGAGGTAGAACCCATGTGAATAGGAGAATGGAGAATGAATGGAAAGCTTTAAAACCAGGTCTGAATTGGATGGAAAGTTGGTTAAAATCATTCTGGACATCCGAATAGGAAGTAAAATAACCAGGTTATGAATAATTGTAATTGACAGAGCTGTCACAGGTCAGAAATAACCTAGTTTCTCTGTCTTCTAGATCCCATCCTACCCCCATCCCATAAGAATTTAATTTGTGTTGAGCAACCAAGTCTTCTTGGCTTAGACAGAAACATCAGTTGTTGGAGTTTTGTTTTTTTTTCCCCAAAAATATTTATAGCTTGACTAAGCTAATTTAAAACACATAGTAGAAATGCAGGCCATGGCTTATGTTTTTTTCCCTCTGGTGCATCTGGGGAAGTAGCTGCACATTTCTTAGTGCATAATTTTTTTTATCCGTAATGTTCTATAAAACATTTCTTCATGTGTCACATATTCATTGTCTTGAATGTTTTTGACAGTTTTTTGTTTTTTAGATGAAGTTTCTGGTTGGAGTTTAAACATTTTTTTCAGTTGGATTATAAATCCAAATCTTGAGGCATCTGAACAGTGAACAAAATATTGGACCAAACACATAGGGTGAGATAAGTGATATTTAGCAGGATGACCTGATAAAGGATTCCAAAATTTGTCTTGTAATCCAGGAAAATCTGAATCTTGCTGTGTAAGATGGCATTTTCTTTGAAGAACTGAATCCATTAAATAGAATACAAAATATTCCCATTGTATTCTAATAAAATGAATGAAAAATTTACCTTATAGCCTCTATGACCTTAGCGATCAATCATCCTAATCTAGTTTTAAGAGGCAAAATTGATCCTGGTTAGTGAAGATAATTCATTAGAGCCTTTGAAACTTTGAAAGCAGTGAGGTGGCTCAGTGGATAGAGAGCCAGGGCTGTTGATAAGGGAGGTCTTGGGTTCAAATATGACCTCAGACACTTCTTAGCTATGTGACACTGGGCAAATTACTTAATTCCCTTTGCCTAGCCCTTACTGCTCTTCTGCCTTGGAACCCAATATTGCTTCTAAGATGGAAGGTATGGGTTTAAAAAAAGAATCTAGGAGAATGAAAGGCCTTACAAGAATGGAAAAAGGTAAAAGTTATCCAAGTTTTAAAAGACAGAAGATGAAATCCACAAACTAATGAGCTTGATTTTTTTTTTCCGTGTTGAGTAACATTCCTTAACATACATTATTAAGCAGATGGTTCCTGAGCATTTAGGAAGAAAACAAGAATTCATTTACTCTGTGTCAAACATATTATTAATACTTTAAAACATTATCTCATTTGATTCTGACAACAACCTTAGGAAGTAGATACTATTAATTATTCCCATGTCTTTTACTGTTGAGGAAACTGAGGCAGACTCAGTTTCCTCAACAGTAAATTTGAACTCAGGTCTTCCTGATACTAGACTTTGCACTATTCACTGTACCACCTACTTGCCTCTAGAGAAACAAATGATTACCAAGAACTGATGTGTTCACTAAAATGAAATCATGCCAGAGGAAATGAAAGATTCCTAGTATAAAGGGGGAAATTATAGATATAGCATATCTTATTTTTATTATTTGGCAGAGCATTATACAATATCCTTGTGAAAAATGCAAAAAGGTATGCACTACATTATAACACAAATAGGTGAATGCAGAATTAACTGAACAACTAAACACTAAAGGTACTTGTTCACTTAAAACACACACTCACTTATTGAATCCCTTTATTCAAATGTTTCCCCTTTCATAAAACCTCCTCAGCCTCCTAACTCAGTGAGATTCCTTTATCATAATGAGAATTTGATACATATTTGTTGGATTTTTCTCTTTTCTACTCCTCACCCCATTGGGGAAAAAAGAAAAGAATAAATATCCAATAATAAATATACATAATCAAGCAAAATAAAATCTCTCAATGGCTATATATAAGAATATCTTGTATCTTATTTCTGCACCACTTAGGTAGCTTATTAGATAGCTGGAGTCAGAAACCTGAGTTCAAATCTGACTTCAAATATTTACTAACTGTGTGATCCCAGGCAAGTCACTTAACCTCTGTTTGCCTTAATGCACTGTGGAAGGAAATGGCAAACTATTCCAGTATCTTTGCCAAGGAAACTCCATGAACAGTATTGGCGTGTTTTGGTCAGGAAGAATTGGATACTACTGAACAACAAAATCTGTCATATCCATAATGGATAGCATGTGTTATCATTGTTACTCTCAATTATGGATAGTCATTGTATTGATCATACTCCTTAGTTTTTTAATTTAAAAAAATAGAGATGTGGGAGAAGGGGTGCTCCGATTGTGATATACTACATACACTTTCAGATGAGGTTATTTTAATATTAGTTTTACTTAAATGTTTTATACTTTGTTACAAGAAACATGGAATGGGAGTAACTTGAAAACATTTGTAATGTAAAAATAAAACAAATCAATAAAACTTTTCAAAAATGTTTATTGGATAGAATTTGTTGAACTTTTAAATAAAAAATGTTTTCCAAGTACTACCCTGCCACCATTCTTTTCTTTTCTTTCTTTCTTTTTTTTTTTAGAATAACAACTCTAAAACAGAAGGGCAAGGCAAACGAGTAAATGAGTTGCTCAAGGTCACACAGCTAGGAACCCAGACTTGTGAAATACTATATGGTACTTTAAATCCCCAACTACATTTTTATATTCACTATGAAAAATTAGATGTTGGCTCATTCTCATTGACAACTGATTTAATTAATGATGTAGAAAAACTTTTGTTCTGACACCATTAATTAAAACAATTACCACCAATTACCCATTGGAAAAAGTATGATTTAGAATTGCACTGATTATCAGTGGTGACTTGGTGAGTCCTGCCTGAAGGCTAGATTTGAACCCAGGTCCTTCTAATTCCAGGTTCAGTACTCTGTCCGCTGTGCCACCTGTTGTGTGCAGATGCAAAGCATGGAATCCCTGCAAAGGTACAGGAGAGCCTCACCCAGAATTCCAGGGGACCCCCCTGGAGAACTTTGGGTGAGGGGCAGTTGAGAAGGGTTGAAGACAGTTAATTTGTGGGAGTGGATGTGAGCAGACACTCTGCGTGTTTCTCCTGACTTGGGGTTTCTCCTGAGGTGGCCATTGTAGCATAAGCTAGTGATTTCTACTCATAGGGTTAGCCTATTTGTTATTACTATTCTTCATTAATATAATTATATAATTACTTAGTGATTAGAGAGTAAGATATTTATCAATAGCAAGAGAGCCAGTTTTAGTTAAATGCTTCATCCCCTCCAGTGAGGAGCGGGGAAGGGGCATCAATTTAACAGTTCAGGGTCACCTTTCCTTTATCCTAAAACCTTCATTAACTTCTCTAATTTTCCTTGTTAATTCCTAATATAACTTTTTACCTTTAAATCTGTGCCTGATAATTATTTGAGAAGATACTTACAATTCAGTCTATATATTTAGTTTGAATCCTGTTGGCTGCCAGTTTAAGTAGATCTCCTCTGTCCTCAACTGTTAGATAACTAATTTCTATATACTCATCATACTGACCTGTGAGGAATATAAATTTAAGAAAAGGAACATCAATTGGGGTTTCAGCCATAACTGAAACTTACCAGAAGAATCTTATTCCTGTCTTCATTACCAACTGAAGCAGAAGCAGTTAGAGGGGGAGGAGTTTGAGAACCAGAAGTGTTTAACCCCCTCCTTTCCTCACTGTAGCCTGTCAATCTCTGGCTCTTGACTTAAAGCTCTATTTGGCCCAGACATATTTATCTGCTTCTCCAAACTATCTGTTATTATCATCATAACACACTTAGCTGTCCCTGTTATTATTTTTATATGAATAAAGATTAGAAAAAAGAGGCAAGAATATTATATCAATGGTTATTGTCATAGCAATAAATTGGCTTTCAAACGGAAGATTCTGGGGGAATGTATGAGGGGAAGGAGGCTTCACCCACACCAGTGAGATGACTTTCCCTCCCATCTTTTGTGGCAACTACTCTAATCTCTGGTGAGGTGATTACTGGCTTCCCAATGGTGAGACAGGCTGTGATCCCTGATGCTGAGCAGACAAAGCAGAGTCCTTTCTAGAACAAAGCTAATGTGCTGAGATAGGAGGGCAGCAGCACTTGGAAATGAGTCACCATGTAAAAGGCTGCAGGTGATGATTCACCAAGACAGAGCAAAGGAGAAACAAACAGAAATGAGTGGCCAATGTTCCCAGCGAAACTCACTGGGTCCTAACATGCAGATTTTATTAGGCTACATCACACAGGCCAAGGGCCAGGAAACTACTAGAGCTGACATAATGTGCTGATTGACCATGCTGGAAATATGCTGGGGCTGGAGGGCTTGGCACCTGAAAAAAAAATGCCTTTTGTCAAAGCAGGGAAGCATTTCAAGGCAGCAGGAGTCGGTGGTTTCTAGTCCTGGGGTCTTTGTGAAGCTCAGCTGAGTTCTGATCAGTGCAGGGTGGAAGAGGATTTGTCTGGAATAAGACTAAAAACAGCTGACATTTAAATAAAACATTTGGAATCATTTTCAACCTAAGCTACCTAGAGGCAACATTCCCTTCTCCCAGTTTTAAATTTAAACCATTCTTGTCATTTTAGCCTCTAGGATTTAATCTGTTTCTCATAGGGCATCGGGATTTTGCACATAACGCATACACGACCCCATTGTAAAATGGAAGAGACTTCGAAATATGTTTACTCACCTTTTCCTCCCTCTCTCGACTGTGGACTAAACTTGAGGTCTTCAGCACACACACACACACACACACACACACACACACACACACACACACACACACAACACACACACGGACTTGGGAGGAGGGATGGAAAGATCCCCAGAACACAGAGATGGAAAGAGGTATGGAAATGATAAAGATGAGCTTCCCAGGTTTGGGGAAGCAAAATGCAAAGAGCTCACAGACCAAAGACAGCTGGCTGACTCATTAATTGGCACCAGAAGAAACCATTTCCTCAGTCACCCTTTGGGATAAAAGACTCTGAAAAGAAGTGTGATGACTGCAAGCAGAAGTAGTTAGGAAAATACATAGACTCATCTTGCTGCCCTTCATGGGTCTGGGTGGAGATGGGTTAATGGGCCACTATTAAAAATCTTAACAGAAGACACATTTTTAAAGCACTAAAAAAAGAATCAAATACCTTTATGATTGTAAACCCAGACGAACTCTGACTTTTCCACTGTCTATATTTTTTAAGTCCTCCCACTATTTCTTGGTGCAATTTAAAAGCCCATGATGTCTCTTAAAGTAATGTCTCTATCCTAATGTCAATAAACATATTCTAAAGCTATGCTAAAAAGTCAGTTCTAAATACAACTCATTCCAATGTACAGAATGAACGTACACGGACTTGGATATTTAGCAAATAAGGTGTATTACACACATCGTCCAGAAAAAAAATTGCCTGAAGTCACTAGAACTTAAAATATCAGCGCACATACCACATCCTTAGTTTTAACCCAAATGATTTAGTCCTGGGTGGCCACAATATCGCTGTAGTATAGTAGCAAGGGAAAAGGATTTGGAGTTAGAGGACTTGGGATGGATTTTTTTCTGACTTAGCTATTTGCTCCCTTGGCAAATAGCTAAGTCATTTAGGGCAAGGCATTTCCTTCCTTCCTTCCTTAGGGAAGGGCTCTACTCCAGAAAGTAAGGAGGTTGGACATGATGGCTTCTGAGGGCCCTTTCAGTTATAGATCTATGATCCCTGACCTTTAAGGCTGATTCTACCTCCATATTATAAATGGGGCAAATTAAATACTAGGTTTAGAGAAGGGGAGAAAGGAGGACTGCTTGGGCAACTGACTAAGATCAAATACCCATGGGGAAGCACCTTTACATCCACAAACACAGGCCTTGGGAAAATGAGTAACATCTATATGGAGGAATGGCAGTTAAACCCATTAATCAGTTAGCCAGACTCCAGTCAGTTGGAGAATAACAATAAACCCTTACATAACTTAACTAAGGTACTTCTTGGGCTAAGGAGAACATACAAGAAGCAGGAAACAATAATTTATTAAAGTAAAGAGGTTAGGGAGATGGGTAAATGGGGATTTCCTTAACTGGGTTAACTATTGGCCAGAAAGAAGGGAAATGGGTCACTACACTAAAACTCTAACCCTAACTAGATCCAAGCAGGATGGGATCTCATTCCTTGGGTCCTTGTCCCTCCAGCAGTGATCTCAGCTGTCCTAAGGTCTCAGATGAAAACCAACCAGTAATTCCAAAAGGGTATCCAACCAAGAGCTGTCTACACTTAGAAGTCCACCTTCCAAGCTGCAAACTGAGCTCCAGGCCACACAGTAGATGGGATGGTATTTTAGGAGTACAGACACACCTGCTTCCTCTCCAGTGGCAGCAACCAACAGACCCAGACCCTTGTATTTCACCTGCAGAGTTCTAAGGTTCCCAGAATGTTCCATTCATCCATCCTGCTTTGCGCAACTTTTCTCTATCTATATTTTAAAATGCTATTTCCTTATTACAATATCCTATGATCCTACCACTTTCACCAATTAATTACACAATGGGAGAATCACCTTGCTTAATCTGAACAGGATAAGAATTCACATAAGCTGATTCATCTTAACTTACCTAAAAATCACTTCTATTTTTCATATATTTTCCCCTCTGGTTAATTTAATTAACTCATAGAATTAATAATTCAATTTTCATGTCTACATAGAAAATTCACAAATCTCTATCACTCAGTTCTCTCCAAACCTCTAGTCCAGGAAATATGATTCAGTAGGGAGGGCACCTTAGATCATCGCAGGGACTAGAAAGGTGGGTCAAAATCTATTCTGTACTAACACAGGCTGTGAGGTCCAGCTTGGCTGGCTAAAAGGAGAAATGGATGTCTCACAACTGGTCCTCCTCAACTCCAGCGATGATCTAAGGTTTTCCAGGAACACAGGTCCCTAGCAAGTAAATCCACAGAGAGATGAAGACAGGAAGCTGAACCAGTCTGGATGTCCACCAACTAGAACCAAATTCACTGCCTGAACTTCCACAAGATAGATGTTTCTTGTAGGAGACAAATCCTGGGCTCTTCACTAGAGACAGTTAAAACCAGCATCTAACAGCCTCAGCCATGCCAAATTCACTCAGGAAAGACTTCCTTCCTTCTCATTATTCCATAATTGGAACACTCCAGCCTTGCCTGACAAGCCTGGCTGCTATCTTACCCTAAATGTCTAAAATCTTAATCTATAAATTTGCCTATACCACTTCTCATGTAGGGATCTCTTCTCTAACATTCCTGACAAAATAACCATCTAGCTTATATTTGGACACATGATTATAGTTCAGTTCAATTCAATAAACATTTATTAAGTAGTTACTACATGCCAGATACCATGCTAAGCCCTGGGGATACAAAAAGAGATTTAAAAAGGGTCTTTGCCCTCATGGAGATTATAATCTCTTTTTAAAAAACCCTTACCTTCCATTTTAGAATGAGTGCTGTATATTAGTTCCAAGGCAGAAGAATGGTAAGGGCTGGGCAATGGGAATTAAGTGACTTGCCCAGGGTCACAAACTAGTAAGCATCTGTTACTAGATCTGAACTCGGGCCTTCCTGACTCAGGACCCAGTGTTCCTATCCACTTGGCCACTTACTTGTCCCTCATAGCCATGTTCAAGCAACTCTAATTATCAGAAATATTTTCCATATACTAAGAAAAATTCTTCCTGTTCATAACTTCCATGTATTGATCTTTAGTTTGGGTCCCTTCCAGAGCTCTACAGAATAAGGATAATTCCTGTTCCACATGACATTATTATTTTTTCTTTTTTTTAAATTTTATTTATTTAATTTCCTTGGTTACATGATTCATATTCTTTCCCTCCCCTCCTTTTTCCCCCCTCTCAGAACCAATGAGCAATTCCACTGGGTTTTACATATATCATTGTTCAAAACCTATTTCCATATTATTAATACTTGCAATAAAGTGATCATTTAAAGTCAACATCCCCAATCATATCCCTATCAAACCATGTGATCAGTCATATGTTTTTCTTCAGCTTTTCTGTTCCCATAGTTCTTTCTCTGGATGTGGATAGCGTTCTTTCTCATAAGTCCCTCAGAATTGTCCTGGATCATCACATTGTTGCTAGTAGAGAAGACCATTACATTCAATTGTGCCACAGTGTATCTGTCTCTGTGTATATGGTTCTCCTGGTTCTGCTCCTTTTGCTCTGCATCAATTCCTGGAGGTCTTTCCAGTTCACATGGAATTCCTCCAGTTCATTATTCCTTTCAGCACAATAGTATTCTATCACCATCATATACCACAATTTGTTTAGCCAATCCCCAATCAAGGGGCATCCCCTCATTTTCCAGTTTTTGCCACTACAAAGAGCGCAGCTATGAATATTTTTGTACAAGTATTTTTCCCTATTATCTCTTTGGAGTACAAACCCAGCAATGGTATTGCTGGATAAAAAGGCAGGCAGTCTTTTAAAGCCCTTTGGGCATAATTCCAAATTGCCATCCAGAATGGTTGGATCAATTCACAACTGCACCAGCAATGCATTGATATATTTTTGCCAATTGATGATTTTGCCAGTCCTCTGCAACATTTATTACTTTCCTTTGCTGTCATGTTAGCCAATCTGCTAGGTGTGATGTGGTACCTCAGAGTTGTTTTGATTTGCATTTCTCTAATTATGAAATATTTAGAACACTTTTTCATGTGCATATTGATAGTTTTGATTTCTTTATCTGAAAACTGCCTGTTGATGTCCCTTGCTCATTTATCAATTGGGGAATGGCTTGCTTTTTTGTAAAATTGATTTAGCTCCTTATAAATGTGATTAATTAGACCTTTGTCAGAGGTTTTGTTATATTTTTCCCAATGTTGCTTCCCTTCTAATTTTGGTTGCATTGGTTTTATTTGTACAAAACTTTTTAAGTTTAATGTAATCAAAATTATTTATTTTACATTGTGTAATATTCTCTACCTCTTGCTTGGTCTTAAATTCTTTCTTTTCTCATGGATCTGACAGGTATACTATTCTATGTTCACTTAATTTACTTATAGTTTCCTTCTTTATATTTAAGTCATTCACTCATTCTGAATTTATCTTGATGTAGCGTGTAAGATCTTGATCTAAATCTAATCTCTCCCATATTGTTTTCCAATTTTCCCAGCAGCATTTGTCAAATAGTGGATTTTTGTCCCAAAAAGCTGAGATCTTTGGATTTATGGTATACTATCTTGCTGAGGTCATTTACTCCAAGTCTATTCCCCTGATCCTCCCTTCTGTCTCTTAGCCAGTACCATATTGCTTTGAAGACCACTGCTTTATAGTACAGTTTAAGATCTGGTACTGCTAGGTCCCCAACCTTCACTTTTTTTCATTATTTCCTTTGATATTCTTGATCTTTTGTTCTTCCAAATAAACTTTGTTATAATTTTTTCTAATTCAATCAAAAATTTTCTTGGTAGTTTGATAGGTATGGCACTGAATAAATAAATTAATTTGGGT
The DNA here is from genome assembly GCF_016433145.1 of Gracilinanus agilis. NCBI lineage: Eukaryota > Metazoa > Chordata > Mammalia > Didelphimorphia > Didelphidae > Gracilinanus > Gracilinanus agilis. Next base: position 324,562,794 of record NC_058133.1, read on the forward strand.
AAGATTATCATTTTTATTATGTTAGCTCGTCCTACCCATGAGCAATTAATGTTTTTCTAGTTGTTTAGATCTAGTTTTAATTGTGTGGAATGGAAAGTGTTTTGTAGTTGTGTTCATATAATTCCTGTGTTTGTATTGGCAAATAGATTCCTAAATATTTTATGTTGTCTAGGGTGATTTTAAATGGAATTTCTCTTTCTAACTCTTGCTGCTGAGTTGTGTTGGAAATATATTGAAATGCTGATAATTTATGTGCATTTATTTTGTATCCTGCAACTTTGCTAAAGTTGTTTATTATTTCCACTGGCTTTTTAGTTAATTCTCTAGGATTCTTTAAGTAGACCATCATGTCATTTGCAAAGAATGATAGTTTAGTCTCCTCATTGCCTACTTCAATCCCTTCAATTTCGTTTCCTTATGTAATTGTTACTGGTAGAGTTTCTAGTACAATGTTAAATAATAGAAGTGATAATGGGCATCATTGTTTCACTTCTGATCTTATTGGGAAGGTTTCTAATTTATCCCCATTGCAGTGTTGCTTGCTGATGGTTTTTAATATATACTGTTTATTATTTTTAGCAAAGGTCCATCTATTCCTGTGCTTTTTAGTGTTTTCAATAGGAATGAGTGTTCCATTTTGTCAAGGGTCCACTGACATTATTAAAATAGATAGCATGTTCTCATTCTCCTCCCTCCATCTTCTATCATTGCCAGTGTCCTTTTTCCCCCAGAATAAATATTCCCAGACCCTTCAACTAACCCTCGCATGCCATAGTCTCTAGTATTCTCACTATCTTATTTGCTTTTCTCTAGATATTCCCCAGTTGATGGAAAGGAGCATGCATGTATTAAGCACCTATTGTATAAGGCATTGTGCTTAGTACTTTATATAATCTCATTTGATCCTCACTCCAACTTTGAGGTAGATACTCATCATCTCCATTTCACAATTGGGGAAACTGAGGCAGGTAAAGATTTTTTTTTTTTTTGCCTTCCGTAGTCGCATAGCCAGTAAGTTTCTGAGCCTGGATTTGAATTCAGATCTTTCTGACTCCAGGACTAACACTCTCTCCACTTTGACAGTTAGTTGCTTCTTTTGGTCAATGCCCTTCTTAAAGTTTGCCACTCACAAATGAATATGACACTTTGGAAATCACAGGCATCAAGATTTAGCAGAAAGAGTGCTGAATCTTGAATCAGAGGACTCTGGTTCCAATCTTGTTCTATCACTCCCTGTATGAACTTGGCAACTGGCTTAACTCTCTGGGCCAGAGGTTGGACTAGCTGACCCCCAAAGTGCATTCCAGTTCTTAGCATAGTCTGCTGTCTAAATAGTGCAAAATTCTACATAAGGATTCTATCACACTTCCATTCTAGACATTCTATCAACCCAAGACTCAAGACTCACTGAAATGTCATTATTGACTTCTTTGGGGTTTGCCATCAAATAAACATCTGAGTCTTTTCCTAAAGAATTGTATTTAAACCAGGATTCCCCCCCCATATTAGTGCTTTTGCACCATAAGTGAAATAATATCAATAACTAATATTTGCATATCACCTCCTATTTGTCTAGTACTCCAACAATTTTTATTTTTCATGGCTCTTACAGAAATCAAAGGAGGTAGACACTACTATAACCTCAGTTTTACAGATGAAGAAACTGAGGCCACTAGAGCTTAAGTGATCTGCCCAGGTATATACAGCTTATAAATGTCTGAAGTCAAATTTGAACTCGGGTCTTCCTGACTCCAGGTTCAGCTATCTATCCACTGTGCCATCTAGCTGCTTCTTAGAATTTCTACTTATCCCTATTAAAAAATCATCCTAATAGTTTGAGTCTACCATTCCAGGACACCAAGATCCTTTAGGAATATGACTCAGTCACAATGAACATTAGCTGTGTGTCATCCTATTTTGACGAGCCTCTTATGTCATTAATCAAATCACAGATGTTCAGGCATTTAAGTTGTGTCTGACTCTTCATGACCCTATTTGGGATCTTTTTGGCATGGATACTGGAATGATTTGTCATTTTCTTCTCCAACTCGTTTTAAGGCTGGGGAAATTGAGGTAGACAGGATTAAGGGACTTACCCAAGGTCACACAGCTAGTAAGTATCTGAAGTCAGATTTTTACTCAGAAAGATGAGTCTTCCTGACTCCATTTAGGCACTCTAACAGCCACAACACCACCAAGCTGCCTGAAGTCACTCATAAAAATGGTGTAAATGACTGGACAGAGGAGAGACTTCAGTAGTACTGTATTAAGAAGTTTCCTCCATATTTATTCAACATCTGATATTCATTCAACAAACATCATAGTAGGCCAGGAATCCTTCATCTTTTTTATGTAACAGACACAAAATGGCAGCCTAGTGGAATCTATGGAGCCCTTCTTAGAATAGTGTTTATTGTCTATTATGTACAATTGAAGAAAATGTCAAATTTCATTTAGAGATGAATGAAAATAAAGGTCTATCTTTTTTTTTTTATCCAGGATTACAGACTTCTGAACTCAACTCACAGACCTCTTGTGCATGGAACCCAGAACTTTGTGCTCAATAGTGTTCTGCTGATGTTTAAGAATGAGTTCTCAAAAAAATGTATTCAAATCTGGCCTCAGACACTTCCTAGTTGTGTGACTCTGGGCAAGTCACTTAACCCCTATTGCCTAACCCTAGCCTATAGCACTCTTCTGCCTTGGAACCAATACACAGTATTGATTCTAAGATGGAAAGTAAGGGCTTTTTTAAAAAATGTATTTCACAGAATATTTTTGAGTTTAATCCACATTATTAACATTTTTCCTATCACGCTGTTAAGTCTAGAAATAAACAAAATAAATGAATCTCCGATTTGTTGTCTTGGCTGATTTCTGAGGTGTAAATGCTCACCCTGAAAATTTAACAATCAGCTCTCCCGAACTGATAAGGGTTGGCTTCACTGGAAGAAGTGCAGAGATAATTGAAGCCTGAGTAGTGCAGGTCTAGAGTGGCAATACAGCATATTAAAATATGTGACAAACTCACAATCAGGATAGTGCTTAGCACAGTGCCTGGTGCTATGTGAATGTTAGATATTCTTTGGTAACCATTAGTGTAGAGTACAATAAATTAAAAGCATATGAGATACACTCCAAGGGACTCATGACCAAAAGGATATCTATCTATTGTGATAAAAGGAAGAGTCTGAATACAGATTAAAACGTCCCATTCTTCACTTCATTTCCTCCATGGATTTTTCTCTAGTGTAAACAATTTTGTCTCTTGTTTTTCATGACAAACAGGGAAATATGTATTATATGATATTAAATATATAAGCTATATCATATTACCTACCTTCATGGGAAGGGGGAAATGGTAGGAGGCAAGGGGGAAAAATAAGAGCTTTTTAATTTGTATCTCTTAGATGAGTGTGGTTATTATAAATTATTACATATTTGTAACAAATCATATGCGTGACATTGTTATACTACCTATTATACATGTTGTTCGAAAAATAAAAATAAATATCTATGCTTTAAAATGATAATAAATATATGATGAATTTTTAAATGAGAAATTTTTGAACCTACCTAATGTGAGAATTTGTTTTTCTTAGATAAGCATATTTAAAGTATTACATATTTATAACAAATCATATGCATGATATTGTAATATAACATTATATGTGTGGCATAAAAATAAAATAAATATGCTTTAAAAATAACAATAAATATATGATGAATTTTTAAAAAAAGAATTAGAGATTTTAGGACATAGCTACCATGAGAATTTGTTTCTCTTGAACTAGCATATTTGTTATAAATATTGCATATTTTTAACAAATAATATGTATGATATTATTATATGACATTACATATGCTATATAAGAAATAAAAATAAATATCTATGCTTTCAAAATAATAATATATGATGAAATTTTTTAAAGAATTAGCGATACTTTTACACAGCTACTGTGAGAATTTGCTTCTCTTGGATAAACATTTATTACCTATTTATAACAAACATGTAATATATTATCGCTGTTACATATTATATTATTATATAAAAATTTAAAGAAATATATGCTTCAAAAGATAAATATATAATGAATTCTTTTTAAAGCATGCAAGAAATAGAAAGCGTTGGCTGAGGCTGCGATAAGGAAAAATCATTTCTGATGAGGAGATCAGTGAGAGCTTCACTGAGAAGGCAGCATTTTACCAAGGATTGGAAGAATGAGGAGATGTTTAAAAGGCTAAGATAAGGGAAAGATTTTCTATGCATAGGGAATGGGGTGAGCACAAGTCAAAGAGATAAAGTCAGATAAAAGTTTGGCTAAAGAAGAGCCTAGATGGAAGAGAATAGTATATGATAAATTGGGAAAGATTAAGAAGTATTAGTTTGTGGAGGGCCTTGAATATCAGGCAAAAACATTTGTAACTTATTTGCTATGAATTTAGACAGGAGTTTATTAAAGAGTTTTGAGCAGAGGAGTGGCATTTCAGATATGTGCATGGGAAAAACTCATCTGGCAGTGGACTGCGAGACAGATTTCATTGGGGATAGACAAGAGGCAGAGAAACCAATTAGAAGAGCATCCCAGTAGCTCAGATGGGGGAGGGGGGTGGGAATGAAGGCTGGGATAGGGGTGGTAGTAGCAGGTCTAGAAATGAAGTGACACATTAGAGAGCGATCTTGGAAGTGGAATTGACAGGACAACTAGTTAGATATGGAGGGTGAGAAGGGAGATTTAAAAAAATCAACCCAAACTCCAAAGTTTCAAGCATCAGTGATTAGGGGGATGATGATGCCACTAAAAGCAATCATAAAGTCAGAATGAGAAATTAGTTTTAGGGGAGAAAAAGATAAGCAATTCAAAGTTGACTTTTTTTGTTTGTTTTGGGATTTGTTTTGTTTTGTTTTCACTACAGAGTGAAAGATTGAATGGAGAGAGTTGGAAGGGAAGATAGAGACATATAATTAGAAATGAAGAGGACTTCAGAAATCATCTAGTCTATCTCCTTCACTTTAAGATATGGAAACTGAAGCCCAGAGAGGTTTAGGGACATCCCAAGGTCATACTGCTGATCAGGATTTGAACTCAAGTCCTCTGATTCCAAAATCAATGTTTTCTCTATTGTACAATTTGACTTCAGCAGGACATGATGAAAACATTTAATATAGCTTTGGAGGTATCCCTTCTGTATCACAAGTGTTAGGGGATCATGCTGCCACAATCTAGAAAATCCAATTAAAAGTTTTTGGCCCTCTCTTTGTACCAGAACAGAAGTCTGGATTTTTTTTCTTTTTCTTTTGAAGGTATTTACAATATCTTATATACATTTATGAGTGATGAAACATTTTAACACATCTCGACATTTCTAGCTTTCTGTTGGCTTTCATGTTTTCTTCACAAACTTTAAGTCTTTATTTTAATTAAAAATAAATTTTAACTTTAAAAAGTCTTTATTTTAACTAAAAATACATTTCAACTAAAAAATAAATTTTGTATAGTAATGGTATTAAAAATATATTGATATTATATAATCCCATACACATATTTTATGTATTTCTGAGTTTCTAAACTTTTTCTCTGTCACCTGCTGACCTTCAAGTGTCATCTGCAGCTTCTGGAAAACTGCGCCCCCAAAAAAAATTCCATTTAATTTCTTAGGCTGATCTGTGATACATCAAGACCACAATGGAGAAAGTCATGATGTGGAAGGGATATCTGTATTTACTCTTCCTTATTTGGCTAACTATAAGGGAACAAATTCCAAAAAAAAAAAAAAAATGAAATCAAATGAGATATCTATAAAGTACTCAGCAGTGTCTGGAATTTAATAATTGCTTAATAAATGTCCTCTTCCATTTCAAAATAATTCAGCTTTATTAATCCTAAAAGGGACTTGCATAAGGATTAAGCTTCACTCCCAATCACATACAAGTACAAGCAGTTCCACATCAGCAATAAAGCAAATACCATAATAAAGTGAGTCACATTAATTTTTGGTTTCCAGTACATATAAAAGTTATATTTACACTATACTGTAGCCTATTAAGTGTGTAATAGTCTTGTGTCTTTTAAAAAGTACATACCTTAATTTAAAATATTGTATTGCTTAAAATGCTATCTGAGCCTTTAGTGAGACAATCTTTTTGATAATAGATGGTCTTGCCTCATTGTTGATGGCGGCTGACTGAGCAGGGTGGTATTTGATGAAGGCTGGGGTGGCTATTAGCAATTTCTTAAAATAAGACAATGAAATTTGGCATATAGATTGACTCTTCCTTTTACTTGAACACTTAGAGGTCTTTGAAGGTTTATTAATTGGCATAATTTCAATATTGCTGCATCTTAGGAAATAGGGAGACCCAAAGAGAGAGAGAGAGATGGGGGAAAAGCCAGTTGGTAGAGAAATCAAAACACACAGCATTTATCAATTAAGTTCCTTATCTTATAAGGATGCAGTTTGTGGTGCCTTGAAATAATTACAATGATAAAACCAAAGATCAATAATCACAGATCACCAAAACAGACATAATGATAATAAAAAGTTTGAAATATTACAAAAATTACCTAAATATGACTTAGAGAAATAATGGCAGCACATGCTGTTGGAAAAATGAGCCAATAGACTTATTCAAGACTGTGTTGCCATAACCTTCAATTTGTAAAAAAGGCAACATCTGTGAAGAGCAATAAAGCTAAGTGCAATAAGATGAGATCTGCCTATACAACCTCATCTTTTTTTTTTTTTTAATAACCCTTACCTTCCGTCTTGGAGTCAGTATTGTATATTGGCTCCAAGGCAGAAGAGTGGTAAGGGTAGGCAATGGGGATCAAGTGACTTGCCCAGGGTCACACAGCTGGGAAGTGTCTGAGGCCAGATTTTAACCTAGGACCTCCCGTTTCTAGGCCTGGCTCTCAATCCACTGAGCTTCCCAGCTGCCCCCCCCCCCCATCTTTTCCTTGGTTTTGTTTTCTCTTTGTCTCCACTTCTTTAACCGAATGCAACTTTCTTTGGAGAGATCTTAGGGTCAAATTCCTTTAAGGTACAACTTCCAGATAATCAGTGGATGTTATTTATGTTTATAGTGACCCCAAGAATCAGCTTCTCTCCAAATGGAAAATATCCTATTACTTTTGATTAATACCCACCATCTTGAAGGTAATTATACTACCTCTATAAGAAAAATGCTATAGACAAATTGTATTCAAAATACAATATTTCCTTAGAGAAAATATGGATGTGGGTTACATCCATATTTTTCTAATTATAAATCAAGTTTTTTTCTTCTTCACTGGCTCCTTCCTATTCACCTACAATCCTGGACAGGCATTAAGGTTTGGTGGAAAATTTACTAGATTTGGAGTCAGAGGACCTGGGTTCAAAGTCCAACTCTGCTACTTACTGCCAGTGTGACTAGGGGCAAATCACTCTCTGAGCCTCAGTTTACTCATCTCTAAAATGAGAAGGTTCTAGATAACTACTAAGACCTCTTTTAACTTTAAACTTAAGTGCTTATAACCTTTAAAAATGGATCTACAGGAATTTTATTAATCACATTATTCTGAAAAAGTAGAGGGAAGAAGACTATATGATCCACTTCATTTAACAGAGCTGTGACAAGACTTCCTCTTTATCAGTGTACACTCTTTATTGATCTTCCCTTTCACAACCACCAGCCCATAAAATTCTTATCTTTTTTCCTGTGCATGTAGACCATATGGTAATTTTGGGGGTGGAGGAAGAGGATTACCTTTAAGAAAGCCAAAGGAAGTCTGTTCACTCCTTTAACCACTAAGACCTTTGAAAAGAATTCAGCAATATGTCACTGGAGAGTCCCTGGATCCAGCTCCATATTCATCTTATGAATGAACTTTTTATGACTGAACTTATGACAGTGATCTTCTTAGCTGACACTAATTAGTTTGACAATGGTAGATACATCCTCCAGGCCTGAGCAGGAGTGTGTTGGAGTCAGTTTTATAGACCTGAGAAAATCTATTGTTAAATTTTCAGTGTAAGCATCAATACTTCAGAAATCAGCAATCAGCAAAACAAACCAGGCGTTGATTTGTTTTATTGATTGTCTAGAATTAAAAAAGCATTAATAATGCAGATTAAATTTAGAATAAAATATACATACATTTTGAGAAGTAAGCTGGGGTTGTAAGCATTTTCTGGCATTCTCTTGTATTGCTCTATAAATATTAATTGAGCTCAGTAGTTCAGTAGAAAGCTCAGGGAGTGAAGTTATCCCCAAACTAGATGCCTGGTAACAATATACTAAAAACAATGATGATGATGATGATGATGATGATGATGA